>NC_044065.1:1920855-1983184 GCF_902167405.1 Gadus morhua | reverse complement strand
TGGCCTATTTGGATCGATGCGATAAAGCAGTAGAGTGAAGATAAACGAGAGATGATGGATGAAAACCGATAAACGGTGAGTCCTTACCTTTGCGCGGCGGTGTTGGCGTCCACCACGCCGCTCGAGTGCATCCACGAGCGCACGGCGGTCATCCCTCCGAGCGGCTCCTCTTTCATCCCTCCGCGTGGGACGGACTCCTGGATCCCGAACATCTCACGAGCCGCGGAGTCCTGAAGTGTCGTGAGGATCTCTTGATCGATCAGGATCGATCCGGATTCACCCGACGCGTCTGCTGCACGAGACCCAAAAGTTGTTCTCCAGCACGCGACTCGCCCTTCACCTGCTCGAGCCGTGGCAGGTTAAAGCGCGCGGGTGGCGCGGGAACCGTGGATTAAATGGACTACCGTCTTTAATTTGACATGGATATTTGATAGTGAGCCTAGGTGGGGGCAAACGAGAGTTTGGAGAATCTAGCGGGGAGAATAAAAGTCCACTGAGTGAAGAAAGAAGGAATAGAGAGAAACGATATTCTGGCACAAAGTGGCGGTTTCTTGTAGAGAGATAAACACGGTGTAAATAATAATAGGCATAACAGTTAGGGTGAGCGGGTACGGGGTACCGGGTACCGGGGCTGGGTGTAGCGGAGAGGGAGACACTCTCAGTCCTGCATCCCACAGGACTGGAGCTTTTCCCCGCGAGCCGAACCGAAAAACCCCCGGGATCCTCCGGTCACCCTGTGACGCACGAGAGGAGGCGTGCCGTGCCCAAATATGGAACAGAGCGATGTGTGTGTGTGTGTGTGTGTGTGTGTGTGTGTGTGTGTGTGTGTGTGTGTGTGTGTGTGTGTGTGTGTGTGTGTGTGTGTGTGTGTGTGTGTGTGTGTGTGTGTGTGTGTGTGTGTGTGTGTGTGTGTGTGTGTGTTTGCGTGTGCGTGCGTGCGCAGCGTGTGTGTGCGTGCATCTGTGTGTGAGAGAGAGATTTCGCTACTGAGCGCGCCATCCTGTCAGTCTCGCAGAAGAAAGGGAGAAATGAGGAGCGCGTGGAAGCGGTTTCCACTCTAGGCACGAGACCCCTGCGACCTGCAGCTTTTGTTTATTCAGACTGATTTAACCTCGAGACCAATCAACATCACATCACTACACAAACGCAACACGACACGATATACACGATACGCAACATCTGACCGTATACACACACACACACACACACACACACACACACACACACACACACACACACACACACACACACACACACACACACACACACACACACACACACACACACACACACACACAATATTCACAACACACTCACTACACAATGTTTTTTAAGACAGGCATGTTGTTTGTTCGTTGTTAGGTATACAAATGTATTGTTTTTGTGTTGTTGTAACCATGGCCTCCAGCCGATGCACCCTCCCTCCTCTCTCCTGAACTGGACTAAACCGATATAAACACCTGGAGCCGTTTACCAACACACATGGTCTGCGTCGGTACAGGTACTTGCACGTTTGGAGTTCAGGACGTGTGGGGTCAGATGTGTGGACAGGGAGACTTAATCCAGGTGTATTGGTAGACCGGTACACATGTATCCAGGTGTGTCTGTAATCCAGGTGTATTGATACTACATATCTGTAATCCAGGTGTGTCTGTAATCCACGTGTATTGATACTACATATCTGTAATCCAGGTGTATTGATACTGCATATCTGTAATCCAGGTGTATTGATACTACATATCTGTAATCCAGGTGTATTGGTACTGCATATCTGTAATCCAGGTGTATGGCCTGCAATCCAGGTGTATTGGTACTGAATATCTGTAATCCACGTGTAATGGTAGGCCCTCAGACATACATAATTCAGTTGTGTTGCTAGGTACAGGCCTGTACTTAAGGTGTGTTGGTAGACGATATATAGTTCCTGTATACCTGTAATCGAGGTGACGATACATATATAGTCTCTAGCTGTGATAGGGGAGTGTATTGAGACGGCTACAAACCTATACAACACAGGTGTGTTGGTGGACAGGTAGTCATCCTGTACATCGTTTCTTCGCGTCACTGATCAGCTGGAAAGTCTTGGCTCGAGGCGTGAGGCCGTCGAGGGATATGAGCCGCGTGAAGCCCCGCGAGCCACGGGGGAACCGAGGGGTGTAACCGGACCGGCATGAAGAGAGAGGAGAAACTAACAGAGGAGAGTAGAAGAGGAGAGGCGATGAGAGGAGAGGAGAAGATAGGAGGAGAGAGGAGTTTAAGTGTGCTTTATGTCAATCTGTCTCGTGCTCCGCGGGTTAAGTGATTTAACTGTCCGCGCGCTTCTTCTTCCTCCTCCGCCACGTCCGTTCAGCAAGCGCTCTAATTGAATAAAGGTAGGTATGTCATCTTTTATTTAATGGCCTCTTTTAAAAGAGTCCTCTCTGTGACAGAGGCCACGTTATCTGCACATTATTTATCGCTCCTTGAATTTTACCAATGACCTGTCTGCTTTTTAAATCAATAGATCGATAAATCAGTGTTGTGTTGGAGTGACACGGTTGCAAAGTATTATGCTATAGCCTAATCACTAGAGAACTATCCTCTCATCTTTGGCCGTATGGCATTTAAAGGACGACAAGCCATATTTTTTTCCTAATGAAGGTGGCTCTTTTAAATCTAACTAAACTGACTTTTAAAACCGTTTCAGTTGGGTGATATGTTGAAGATGGGATATGATCCGGTTTTAAATGATGAAACCGGGACGGCTGCCGGTGAAGCGATCCCGGGGTCGGCGACATCACGGACGGAACGGTGGATTTGGCTTCCCTTTATTTTTTACCTTCCTCCTCAATTTCCTTATTTTATTTACTTACTCTTATATATTTTGTCCTTCAATTTTACGATTTTTTGTCTTCGGTCCATTCTTTTCCAATTATTTTTGCTTTTTATATATATTTTTGTGTTTTACAACAGGCAGCTGGCCCCTTCGCGCACGGGGATATTCTATTAGCGGGAAAATTAATGCAAATCTTCGCGAGGAGCCGTCTGAAAAGGCGACGGCGCGCGCACCCTCCTTCCACCTTCCTCCGCGAGGCTGCAGTCAGGGAGGACGCCGGCACGAGCCCAAGTGAGGAAGAGTTCTGCTCGAGCCTTTGAAGCTCCGCGCGCCGCACGCACCTCCTGATTAACGGGGACGTTTTCTGGAAATCAATTACTGTTAACCAGTTTAACATATTCAACGGGACAGCGATTTGTTAATAGCTATCCTATAAAATCTTAATAAAATAAATAATAATACAAGCACAATAAGATAATTAACAACATTTTTAGTTACGACGGTGTGGCTACATAATTGCAGTACATAATTTGTAGAGCTGAAACTTAAACAGCTTTGCAATACATTCCCATTAATAAAACGTAAAACCCATAGTTGATGCAATATTTAATGTTTCACTCACTGGCAGCTAACCCAATTTGTAATAAAAATATTTTAGCAAATAATGATGATAGGCAACCATTCTAATTACAATAATAGCACACTAATATTAATAAAGAAATATTATCATTAATATTATTATAACTACTATACTTATTTTAATAGTAGTAATTCTAGTAATAATAGCAGTAATAATTCTGGAGTCTAAACGGCTGGTGTGTCCGCATGTGTGTGAGAGAGTGGAGTCTAAACGGCTCTCGTTAGTGTGTGTGAAGTGTTTCCTTTTGTGTGGATTTACGTCGCACAATTCATCTACGATGCGGCGTGCGCGCCCGCACACACACAGACCTGTCCCTATTTGCATTTAAATAGCGACATCAACCGACGCGCGTGCCA
Organism: Gadus morhua; assembly: GCF_902167405.1. Lineage (NCBI taxonomy): Eukaryota > Metazoa > Chordata > Actinopteri > Gadiformes > Gadidae > Gadus > Gadus morhua. Next base: position 1,979,373 of record NC_044065.1, on the reverse strand, counting down.
CACACCAGTGGGTTTCCCAGATGTCACCGCAAAGTCAGATGGGCCAGCTGTCACGCACGCAAAGACTCACAGTAAACACACACGCACGCACACGGGCGCGAGCGAACAGCCCATCTCTCCCTCTCTCTCTCTCACACACACACACACACACACACACACACACACACACACACACACACACACACACACACACACACACACACACACACGCACGCACACAACAGCAATGTTCTGATCCAACTGGCTAAGAAGCGTTCTGTCATTGAACACTAAACACACACAAACGCCGTCCCAGCGCACACACCGAAACACACGCACGGAGACACACACGGAGATTGTCGGACGCCACTCAAACTCTGTCCTTACCTTTTATACATTCTGTCTTTCATGCCGTCTGTTGTTATAATATTCATATATATATATATATATATATATGTATATATATATATATATATGTATGTATATGTATGTATATATATATATATATATATTTATATATATATATATATATATATATATATATATATATGTATCTATCTCGAACAACTTTACACAGAAAGCCGCTGCAAATAAAATATCAATACCATCCCACAGACAGACAGATAGATATTGAAAGAGAGACAGAGCGAGCGAGCGAGAGAGAGAGAGAGAGAGAGAGAGAGAGAGAGAGAGAGAGAGAGAGAGAGAGAGAGAGAGAGAGAGAGAGAGAGAGAGAGAGAGAGAGAGAGAGAGAGAGAGAGAGAGAGAGAGAGAGAGAGAGAGAGAGAGAGAGAGAGAAAAAATATCCTCCCAACGGATGGCTGACTTCATCAACAGATCAAAGCGGTAATCGATACCATTTGTCGGCCGTATGTCATGATCTGTTCATTTGATGGTGGATGTTTAATTTTTATTGTTTGCCTTTCAGTACAAATAGCATGTGTTCTTTATTTATATATTGCGTTTTAATATGTTCATATATTTTATTCCACCATGGAGGCCAATCGGTAAAAAGTAAAACCATCTGAATGAAAGGTTGTTTTGGTTTGTCCGATTTTTATCTTTCGAGTTGTAGATAAAGCACTAAACACTAAATCCCCATCGGCGTTAAAATCATCAAATCAAATAATTTGTTTCTGTCTTAACATTCTCCGTCTAATGGTGATCGCTTTAAAAATCTAAACAAGGGGGAAATTCTTTCAAAGAAACCGTTCTGTGTCCCATAAATAAATAATGAGCTGTTCCCTGCCCGACAAAAACACAGAGAACCGAACAACAGGCAAGAGCGCTCCGTTTGGCCCCGGAGGAGAGGGGGAGGAGGAGAGGGGGAGGAGGAGCCGGGGAAGGAGAGGGGATGTAAGTGGGGGTTGAGGAGAAGGGGAAGGAGGAGGAGGAGGGGGAGGAGGAGGGGGAGGGGGGGAGGAGGAGGAGGAGGCGGTGGGGCAGGAGGGGAGGTGGAGAGGAGGGGAGGAGAAGGAGAGAATGGGGAGGTGGAGGAGGGAGCCGGGAGCCTGGAGCCGGGAGCCGGGATGGTGGGATGGGAGAGGACGGGAGGCAGGGAGGAGGGGAGGAGGAGGGGAGGGGAGGAGGGGAGCTAAGGGAATTCCCCGCCGCAGCGGTGCATCCGCTCAGTGAGGAAACAGCGCCGCCTTGCGGCCCCGGGACGGAACCGATGACCTCTCAGAAGAGATTTTTTTGCGGCAAACAAGCACCCGCAAGGAGGACCACAGCGGCTTTTTAAAAATAAAGAGAGGAAGAGCTAGAAGTATGCCTGTTTAAAGAAAAAATCATTGAAAATCGATTCTGTCCTCCGAGGGATGGACAGATTAAGTAAAATAGCCTATATAATAATTTGCAGAAGAATAACAAGATAAAACCAAATATATAAGTTTAAGATCCTAAAAGTATTTTCTTAAGGCCCTTTCTAAAGATCTTTACAAAAAGTCCTTACTGATGGGCCTTAAGGATCTACTAAAAATCTTTACCTTATGCATTTATTGAAATCCCTTACTAAAAGCTTTTACTTAAAGCCATATAAAGTCCATTAACCGCCCTTCATTAAGGGCTTGATTAAGGCCCTTACTAAAATCCCTCACTTCATGCCTTTACTATAGGCTCTTACTTAAGGTCCACCAACGGCTCTTACAGTGTCCCTTTCAAAAGCCCTTTCTTAAGGGCCTCTCTAAGGTCCTTACTACTGTCCTTAAAAATAGCAATTACTAAAGTCTCTAAAAGCCCTTATGAAGATCCCTGCTAAAGGTCCTATAAGGACTAGGTCTACTAAAAACCTTTACTAAGGGCTCTTACTAAAGGTCCTCGTAAGAGTCCTTAAAAGCCCTTGATAAAATCCCTTCCCAAAAGACTCCTTGGTAAATTACCTCACTTAAAGCAGTAAGATAGTTCAGAATTCGACCTTCAACCGAATGTGTCAGAACCAGAAGCACGAGGCCCTCCCTGATGGGCTCAGGCCCGCGGGACTTGATCTGATCTCCTGGTGAATCACCACCTGCTGTGATCTGGATCCTCGCGAGGCTCCGTCTTGTTTCCAAATCAAAGGTTGCGAGCAGAGCGCGTGTGGGGGGCGCGTGAGGCTGATTAGAGTGGAAGCAGCGCGCGCTTCAATTAGCTCATTCTAGAAATTTTAATTGGTTTTAATTAAACATGGCCCCGCGCTAATTAACAGGCGCGAAGTATCTCCCGCCACTGGGACCTGCGCGTGTCAGATTTCATTCCCTTGTCCAGATGTCCAACAAATCGGCGTCCAATTAAAAATAAAGTCAAGCATTTTCACTAAATTCTCTTTTAGAGCGCCGAATTAAGAGAAAATTGGCCCTTTGGCCAATTAATTAAATTAATAAGCAGTCGACCAGGTGTCTTTGATGTTTAAGGCCCTTATAAAACTGAGTTTAATAGTCTCTTTAAACGCCTCACTCCTCTTTATTCTGCTTTATTCCCGGGAAAATGTATTCACTTTGACGAAAGAGGCGGGATTAATATCATGTAGCTTAACAGCTCATCATCTATTCAGATAAGAGCAGCCTACATGCTGTCTGTAAAAGTGAGTGAATAAAATATAAGCGGTGAAGTAAGACGTCAGGATCAGAGAAACGAGCTCGAGATCACTTCCATCCACCGTCACCGAGAACCCGCGGACCACGTGAGTCGCCCGGTAAGCTGGAGGCGACGCCCGGGGCGAGAGAGAGAGAGAGACACACCTGTGTGTGTGTGTGTGTGTGTGTGTGTGTGTGTGTGTGTGTGTGTGTGTGTGTGTGTGTGTGTGTGTGTGTGTGTGTGTGTGTGTGTGTGTGTGTGTGTGTGTGTGTGTGTGTGTGTGTGTGTGTGCGTGCGTGCGTGCGTGCGTGCGTGCGTGCGTGCGTGCGTGTGTGTGTGTGTGTTAACGGGCTCTTACGGATAGGGAGCAGGCTCCAGCCAAGATGCGCACCGTGACGGTGACGCCTAGTGGCCATGTGACGACATTGCGACTCAGTCACATATAAAGGCCCATTCAAGGCCTATGCCCATATATGCTACCGTTACTGTTTAAATATATATACATTTAACTAGGCCCAATATCAGCTCTTAACCTATTGTAGTGCTCTAGAAGACTATGTAAAACAATAAGCACGGCTGAAGCGTTTGTTTGTTTCTTTATTTTTTTGACATTGACCAATTGTGTTTATTGTCAAAATACGTTTTAAAGTAGGCCTACCTACGTGAAACCATTGGTAGAAACTTTCTTAATAGAGCTTTACATGTTTGTGATAGGTACACCACAAGTTTCGGAAGATCTAAGAATCGCAGCACCACCTTGTGGCCGTGGCGTGTTAATATCCCAATAAAGAAAGATACTCCACAACATGTCTGAACCTCTTAACTAGACGACTTTTTTACAGTTGAGGTAATAAAAGGATGAGCAATAAAGTTGACTGAATCAGTTGATAAGTGGCTGTTAAGGTTGAGTCAATAAGATGACTAGTAGGAATACAGCAGAGTGATACGATGATACACAAAGGCTATAATGTAGAGACGATTAGAAGTAGGCATAATAAAGATATAAGCGACCAATTTAACCGAATAAAAGAACGAACTAAACATTGCTACTTCCAGTAGGTATACTCTGCAGCCGGCCGTGCCCGCTCATATAGCCACACTGACCTTGATGGCATTGATTGATCGATTGACTGATGAGACAGGGGCCTGGGTGTTCCGTGACGACTACAAGCGTAATCATGTGTATGTATGCAGACCATTTAGAAAGAGAATTACGTTTCATTAACCTGAATAAACATTGATCATAATTTATATTATACTAGTCATTCTGAATGTAAAAGTAGTTCCCCCTAAACTCTTCCCCCACACGCACGCACGCCATCACACACACACACACACACACACACACACACACACACACACACACACACACACACACACACACACACACACACACACACACCACACGCTGTCCCACTCGCCCCCCTCTTCCCCCTTCTAGAAGTGGTCGGGGGGGAGGAAAAATCTGTGGAATTCATTTCCTGTTGAGAGAGAGAGAGAGCGAAAGAGAGAGAGACACAGAGAGCGAAAGAGAGGTTGAAGGAGGACGTCCCTGGGGTGAGCCAGGACAGAGGGAGCGCAATGGAGGAGAAAGAGGACTAGCAGGACAAACTAAAATAGTTAGTCAAACTTAAACAAAGTCCGTTCAGTGTGCTCGGCGTCAGCTTGAGGGAGTATGGCCGAGCCCCTGCTGAAGAGAACCTTCTCCCGGCTGCGATCCCGACGGAGAGCCGCCGACCCCAAAGTCTCCGGTAGGACACAGACACCAACACAAACATAACACAAGTTCAAGTTTAAAGAACGATGTTGTTCATATATATACAATCCGTGTGTAACATTTCGGAAGATGCACTTAGATTTCGGAACAGTTGAAGACAAGAAAACTATGTTAGTCTGCACAGCCGCTGTGAGCCACAGGCGGTCAGACAGAAGTTCCCGCTGTCACAAGGAAGCACGGAGACCGTTATAGATCAGATTCAGATACATTATATACATTACAGCGTTATAGATAATACATAAAGATACATAGGCCTAACACGTTTTAGGCCACATGCATATTATTTACTTCCATGCACGCTTAAAGATGAGAAACGGACAGACCACCGTTATACTACACATACACATAGGCCTACACAGTTACAGAAAAACAGAGCACATACATTGCTCATAGGCCTATCTATATACATCCCTATAGATCAGTTACAGATATGTCAGGCCTGCATGCATCGTTTGACATACACATCTCTACTTGATGGTCTACTTGAACAACATATCAGTATATCGACGAAAGAGAAAGCATGGGGAGGTTCTAGACCAGTCCGATCACTTCTGCAGGTCTCCTTGAATCGTAACCCTGTTTATGTTCTCAGCAGACAGACAGGCGGGCAGAGAGACAGACAGACCGACAGACTGACAAACTGGCAGGCACAGGAGTAGGAAACACGTCATCAGCACAGTTGTGATGTCACAGTGATGTAGAGAGAGAGAGAGAGAGAGAGAGAGAGAGAGAGAGAGAGAGAGAGAGAGAGAGAGAGAGAGAGAGAGAGAGAGAGAGAGAGAGAGAGAGAGAGATACAAAAGAGAGAAAGAGAGAGAGAGAGAGAGAGAGAGAGAGAGAGAGAGAGAGAGAGAGAGAGAGAGAGAGAGAGAGAGAGAGAGAGAGAGAGAGAGAGAGAGAGAGAGAGAGAGAGAGAGAGAGATACAAAAGAGAGAAAGAGAGAGAGAGAGGAATGGTGAAAGATACACAGATAGGTAGATAGAGAGAGAGGTGAAGAGAAAGAGAGGTAGAGAAAGAGAGTGAGAGTGAGAGAGAGAGAGAGAGAGAGAGAGAGAGAGAGAGAGAGAGAGAGAGAGAGAGAGAGAGAGAGAGAGAGAGAGTACACTCAGAGGTAGTAGTCAACCTGCAATATGAATGAACCATTGTAGGCGTGTGTGTGTGTTTATTTACCCAGCATTAAGTTGAAGTTGACTGCTTACTTTGTGAGTCTGGGATGAATAGTGAATGGAATTGTGTGTGACTGTGTGTGTTTGTGTGTGTCTGCGTGTTTGTGATACTGTATGTGTTTTTATGTGTGATTTTGTGTGTGACCGTGTGTCCGACCATGTGTATGTATGTGTGTGTGTGTGTGTGTGTGTGTGTGTGTGTGTGTGTGTGTGTGTGTGTGTGTGTGTGTGTGTGAGAGACTGTGTTTGTGTGTGTGTGTGTGTGTGTGTTACTGTATACGTGTGTCTGTGTGTGTCCCTGGTCAAAAGCATAGAGCAGTCATTTCAGCTTTTATTAGTACACACGCAAACACATACACACACACACACACACACACACACACACACACACACACACACACACACACACACACACACACACACACACACACACACAAACACTCAGACACACACGTCAGACACACATTTTTATATTTTCTGTTTTTTCTCTCCCTATGTGTGTGTGTGTGTGTGTTTGTGTGTGTGTGTGTGTGTGTGTGTTTAGATGTCTGTGTCATTCAGACTTCTTCCTCATCGTCATCATCATCTAGCCGTGTCGGCCCCACCGCCCCGTCCTCAGGACAACACATCACCGTTGCTAAGAAACAGCAGTGGGCTCAGCAGGGCTCCAGCCGGGACGCTCTCCCAGGAAACAGCCAGGCTTCATCTGGAGGCCTCGCCGGGAGGCTGCCCCCAGCCCCGGCCCCTTCTGGAGGCCTCCCCGGGAGGCCGACACCAGACCAAGACAAGCCTTCATCTGCAGGTCTCACTGGGAGACAGACACTCGCTGATGACAAGGTACCAACCCCACTGCCTCTCTCCTCTCAAGTGTCCTATCCTTATTGGCGTCTCCTTCTCTTGTCGTATCCTCTTCTCACCTTCTCTCGTTCTCTCCTACTTTCTCCTCGTTCTCTCGTTCTCTCTTAGTGTCCTCCCCTTGTCTCAAACTGTCCTCTGCTATGGTTCTCCTGTTTTCTCCTGTTTCTCCTCCTCCTATATCCTATCCTAGTGTCCTCTCCTCCCCCTCTGTCCTAGCGGTCTCCTCTCTCCTTGTGTCCTCTCTTAGAGGTCTCTTCTCTCCCAGTGACCTCTCGTGTTCCCCTAGGGTTGTGGGGTGAGGCCTGCTGTTGGTCTGGACCGGGAGCACAGCAGCAGATCCCAGGCCCAGGCCTCTGTCTGCCCCCCCAGGGGGCCCTACCTGCAGAGCCTGGAGCACAGCCGGCGAACCTGGGTAATGTCTTCAGGAAAGGCCCAGGCTTCAGATGAGGCCTCCCGGCTGGAGCCCTGCAGAGGTCAAGTGGAGCGTGGAACCATCTGGTACAACCCCATTCCAGAGGAGGAGGAGGAGCTGCTCTGGCGGAGGAGAGAGGAGGAGATGGTGCTCGGGCGGAGGAGGGAGGAGGAGGTGGCTGGAGGGAAAGGGCCTTCAACCCTCACGCAACCTACCGAAGACCCCACACCCGTTTCTAACGATGTCGCACAACCGACCGACGACATCGCAAACCAACCTGATGAGATCACAGTAGATCACTTAGGTAAGCGTTTACTTTTGTAACGTTGTGTGGTCACACGTATGATCACCCTTGATCTTCTATGCCTAGTGTTCATCATAGGCCCCGTTCACACGAAGCCGAAACGGGCGAAACCGTTACGGTTTCGATCTATCCGGTTTCGAAGTATCTCCGTAAAGACGAAGCCAAGCGAAACCGAGGAAGATCTGTAGAAACGCTGTAGTACACATTACAGGCCAATAAGGGGCGCTGCTTCTGGTACAGAAATCCAGAAGAAATGAAATAAGAAGAAGAGGCGAGCATGCGCATAAAGGCTGCCCTTATGCGCATGCTCGCAAGAGATTTCTGAGACTCCGCGGGCTTAAGAGCCATTGGCTAGGAGGTCGAGGGGTGGGGCGATGACGTCATGGTTTGCGGTTTCAGTCGGTTTCAGGCGTACACACGAATCCAAAACGAAACCGGGTAGATTTGAAACCACCTCCGAGGGTGGTTTCAGAAGTTTGCGGTTTCGGTCAGCGGATTCGCCGGCTTCGTGTGGACGGAAGGCCGAACCGTACAAGACCTTTGCGGTTTCGCCATGAAATCGGCTTTGTGTGAACGGGGCCATAGTATCACATTGGCCCTCCTGGCACAAGCGTTTGGAAGTCTAACTGCATTATAATACATGTATATATATAGCAATGGGTGTATCATATGCAGTGTTTGTAATAACGCCGTTTAAATGGATGGCGTTAGGTAGCGCCGTTATTTCTTCAGTAGCGGGGTAATCAAACTAATTACTGTTTCCGTCGTTACAACGCCGTTACCGTTACCGTTAAATGCGGTGCGTTACTATGAATTAATCCGAACGCACCCCTGGCTCCAAACTGCTAGTTAGGAGACCGGGTGGGTTAACAACGAGATAAGCGATTATGATTGGCTAAGGCAGAGTCATGTTTCATTGGAGCCAATCGGAGGCAGTGTTTTTACACACGAGCCAGGACACGCACGCCACATATACCCACAAGCACACGCCAAACAGATTAGATGAAGCAGCAGAAATGGCATGTCCGGAGCAACCCGATGAAAAGTTGGCATTTTCTGTAATATTCGGCAGATGTTCCACAGCCTTTGCAACCAAGCAAATTAAAATTCAGTTGGAAGTATATCAGGGCCTTGAATGGGCGGTTCAACCATTTACCACACATTAAGGCCAAGTGAAAACTGCTTAGAAAAATCCAAATTCTTTTACATATAGCTACTTTCTTTTTTTTACAGTAACGCAAATAGTAACTTTCCCTGGTCACTAGTTACTTTTATTATAGAGTAATTCAGTTACTAACTCAGTTACTTTTTGGAACAAGTAGTGAGTAACTATAACTAATTACTTTTTTAAAGTAACATTCCCAACACTGATCATATGCAACGTCCTCTGAAACATCGCCTGTCACTCTCTCCCCCTCTGCCTCTACCTCTCTCCCGCCTCTCTCTTCCTCTCTCTTCCTCTCTCTCTCTTCCTCTCTCTCTCTTCTTCTCCCTCCCCCTCTGCCTCTACCTCTCTCCCGCCTCTCTCTCTCTCTCTCTCTCTCCCCCCTCTCTCTCTCTCTCTCTCTCTCTCTCTCTCCCTCTCTCTCTCTCTCTCTCTCTCTCTCTCTCTCTCTCTCTCTCTCTCTCCAGAACTGCCCAGTAGTGTGGCTCCTCCCCCAGAATCAAGCCCCTCCTCCCAGAAGAAGGTGGGCATGATTGACAGGCTGAAGTCTCCCGGGACGGTCCGGAAGCTGTCCATGAAGATGAAGAAACTTCCGGAACTCCGACGCAAACTCAGCCTGCGCTCCTCCCGCTCCAACCGCCACGGGAGCAAGGCAGAGGGAGGGGAGGAGGGGCCCTCCTGGACCAATAAGGAAACGCCATCCTTGGCATCGAATCAGAACGTGCTCAGCAGATATCACCTCGATAGCTCCGCCCCCCCAGCCAGGCCAGTCCGCCGGTCCTCCAGGGGGCGCTCTAGCAAAGGAGGTACTCACTCATTGCTGCCACTAAAGTACAGTTTATTACTGAATACTACAATATTACAAATACTATTGAATAGGACTGAAGCTATTATCATAGTGGTGTTTTCTAATAAACACTAGAGGACTACAAATATTATTACAACACAATACTACTCTAGTAAAGGAGGTATTAAGATAATACCATAAGTTAAGTTGTATTTATAACTTAATACTCCAATGCAACACTCGTGATTCTCTATATAGGATTAAATATTTCGGTCTGATAAATCTTGCAAGCCAAACCAAATTGTTTTATTGCTCCTAACATACTTAAACTGTAGGACCTATACCATAATCCCCTGCATCCCTCAGGTTACCTTAGTGATGGGGATTCCCCTGAACTGCTGCCACGGCAACCGGCGGGCTCCCAGAGGGCCCCGGAGGGGGGCTATGATGTCTCGTCCTTCCGTCTGTACGTGGGGGCGGAGCAGCCGCGCGGCCCGCAGAGGGTCTCCGGGCTGCTGACTGTCCACCTGCTGGGGCTGGACGAGATGAGCAAGACCAGGTCACTATCCATCACCACCATCACTGTCCAACACTCACCCCCTCACTGTCTAACACTCACCCCCTCACTGTCTAACACTAACCTCCTCACTGTCTAACACCATCACTGTCCAACACTCACCCCCTCACTGTCCAACACTCACCCCCTCACTGTCTAACACTCACCCCCTCACTGTCTAACACTAACCTCCTCACTGTCTAACACCATCACTGTCCAACACTCACCCCCTCACTGTCTAACACCATCACTGTCCAACACTAACCCCCTCACTGTCCAACACTCACCCCCTCACTGTCTAATACTAACCCCATCACTGTCTAACACCATCACTATCCAACCCCATCACTGTCTAATACTAACCCCATCACTATCTAACACTCACCCCATCACTGTCTAACCCCATCACTATCTAACACTAACCCCCTCACTATCTAACACCATCACTATCTAACACTAACCCCCTCACTATCTAACCCCATCACTATCTAACACTCACCCCATCACTGTCCAACCCCATCACTATCTAACCCTAACCCCATCACTGTCTAACCCTAACCCCATCACTGCCTACCCTAACCCCATCACTGTCTAACCCTAACCCCATCACTGTCCAACCCCATCACTATCTAACCCTAACCCCATCACTGCCTAACCCTAACCCCATCACTGTCTAACCCTAACCCCATCACTGCCTAATCCTAACCCCCTCACTACCTACCCTAACCCCTCACTACCTACCCTAACCCCCTCACTACCTACCCTAACCCCTCACTACCTACCCTAACCCCTCACTACCTACCCTAACCCCTCACTACCTACCCTAACCCCTCACTACCTACCCTAACCCCTCACTACCTACCCTAACCCCCTCACTACCTAACCCTAACCCCATCACTACCTACCCTAACCCCTCACTACCTACCCTAACCCCTCACTACCTACCCTAACCCCTCACTACCTAACCCTAACCCCTCACTACCTACCCTAACCCCTCTACCGCGTGTCCTCTGGTGCAGATGTGACAGCGGGGGGAAGGAGGTGTTCTTGGCCATCCAGGTGGACGGGGTGACCCGGGCCCGCACCTCCCTGCTGACCCTGAGGGGGGCGGCGCTGCCCCTCAACCACACCTTCCACCTGCAGCTGGAGAGAGCCAGGCAGCTACGGCTAGTGGTGCTAACGCCGCAGGCTAACACGGGTAAATACCACGGCTAGGGGGGCTAACGCCGCAGGCTAACACGGGTAACTACTACATCAGTGGTGCTAACGCCGCAGGCTAACACGGGTAAATACTACATCAGTGGTGCTAACGCCGCAGGCTAACACGGATAAATACCACGGCTAGTGGGGCTAACGCCGCAGGCTAACACGGGTAACTACTACATCAGTGGTGCTAACGCCGCAGGCTAACACGGGTAAATACTACATCAGTGGTGCTAACGCTGCAGGCTAACACGGGTAAATACTACATCAGTGGTGCTAACGCCGCAGGCTAACACGGGTAAATACCACGCGTAGTGGGGCTAACGCCGCAGGCTAACACGGGTAAATACTACGGCTAGTGGGGCTAACGCCGCAGGCTAACACGAATAAATACTACGGCTAGTGGTGCTAACGCCACAGGCTAACACAGGTAAATACTACGGCTAGTGGTGCTAACGCCACAGGCTAACACAGGTAACTACTACGGCTAGTGGGGCTAACGCCGCAGGCTAACGCCACAGGCTAACACGGGTAAACACTACGGCTAGTGGTGCTAACGTCACAGGCTAACAAAGGTAAATACCACGGCTAGGGGTGTTAGCACCAGAGGCTAACACAGGTATATTCTACGGCTAGGGGTGCTAACACCGGGGGATCATCCAATCGGTCTCCATGGATACCAGGTAGCTGGGCCGGGACCTGACCCCTCCCTCTCTCACTCTTTCTCCCCTCAGATCCGTTGACCAATGAAACACACACTTCCGCCTCCAGCGGACCAATCAAAAACCGGGTCTGTTGTCTCGGAGGGCTGTCCATCCCTCTGCTCTTCAAAGGTCGGTCTGAATGTCCGTCTACGCGTGCAGCGTGTCTGTCTGCTGTGATACATGGCTCGAGGTCGCGGTGCGTCGTGACCCGGGTGGTGAGGTCATGGTTCGCCGTGAGGGCAGACTTGTATGCTAAGTTGATGCAGGAATGCTAAACTAGTAAAGATATTATTAACAGAGGAGGAAATGTTCCCCCTGTGATCTGCACCTACGACTACCGATCTGTACATGGGGGGGGGGGGGGGGAGGTAGTTATAATGCCAGGGTGAAAATAATAGGGCACTACGAGAAACAGGATTATCAGAATTGACATCAAACCTTTTTCCCTATTTTTCCCTATTCTCTCCTTCTGTCTCTACCTGTGGGCCTACCTGTCTGTCTCTACCTGTCTGTCTCTACCTGTCTCTCTACCGCTCTACCTGTCTGTCTCTACCTGTCTCTCTACCGCTCTACCTGTCTGTCTCTACCTGTCTGTCTCTACCTGTCTGTCTCTACCTGTCTCTCTACCGCTCTGCCTGTCTGTCTACCTGTCTGGCAGCCTGCCGTTCTCAGCAGCTGTGTGTGAAGCTGGACCCGAGAGGACTGCTCTACGTCAAACTGTCTCTGCAGGAGCACTGGAGTGTACCGTCGACCACCCCGCAGGTACGACACAGTACTGCAGCGTACTACCACCACATAGTACTACTACATAGTACTACTACATAGAGCTACACAATACAGTACTACTACATAGTCCTGCTACATTGTACTACTACATAGTACTACACAATACAGTACTACTACATAGTACTACTACATAGAACTACACAATACAGTACTACTACATAGTCCTACTACATTGTACTACTACATAGTACTACACAATACAGTACTACTACATAGTAATACACAATACAGTACTACTACATAGTACTACTACATAGAACTACACAATACAGTACTATTACATAGTACTGCTACATAGAGCTACATAATACAGTATGAGTACATAGTTCTACACTATACAGTACTTATACTTAGTACTACTACTACATTACTACTAGATAGTACTATAGAATAGTATGGCAATGTGAGAATGTGTCTCGCTGCAGGAGGGCGGCGAGAGGGTGTTTGGAGTGGAACTGCACCACCTGGTGGACAGAGAGAGGACTGCTGCTCCAGTTCCTATCCTCATTCAGAAAACCGTGAAGGAGATCGAGAGGAGGGGGATACAGGTACCTGTTCTCCTAACCTTCTCCCTGCCTGTTTACCCGTCTGTCTGTCTGTTCGACGTGTATTTGTCTGTCTGTCTGTCAGTCTGGTGGCGGGTATGAACAGGGTATGTCTATCTGTCTACCAGTCTGCTCACGTGTCTGTCTGCCTGTGTACCTGTCTGTCTGCCAGGTGGTGGGTATGAACAGGGTATGTCTATCTGTCTACCAGTCTGCTCACGTGTCTGTCTGCCTGTGTACCTGTCTGTCTGCCAGGTGGTGGGGCTGTACAGGTTGTGTGGCTCTGCGGCCGTGAAGAAGGATCTGCGAGACAGTTTTGAGAAGGACAGTTCAGCCGTGTGCCTCTCCGAGGAGCAGTACCCCGACATCAACGTACTCACAGGTACCCTGGAGTACTACCACCAGAACTACTACCACCGCTGGAACGAATGCTAGGACTATCACTAGTACTGTCCCTCACAGTACTACCACTGTGCTAATACCAGACGTACTACCACGAGTACAACCACTAGTACAGTCACTAGTATCACTATTACTAATGCGTATTGTAAAACAGAACCCTGTCTTCGACATACTCACAGGTAGTACTGTACTACAACCAGAACTGCACACAATGAATACCCAGCATGAGAACTGGGTATTCATTTAATTTAATATTCCTGTGTAATTAACAGTACTGTGTATTTAATTGTACTGTTGTTCTTAGCACTGTGCTTTTAATGAGACTACTTCATCGTGCTGTGTACTTAATAGAACTGTGTATTTAATCAACCTGTGTATGCAATAGTACCGTGTATTTAATAATGTTGTGTATTTGATCGTCCTGTGTATCTTTTAGTACTGTGTATTTAATACTGTGACCTGCAGGTATATTAAAGGACTACCTCAGAGCCCTGCCGTCCCCACTCATCACCAGCCGTCTCTATGACGATGTGCTGGCCGCCATGAGACTCCGCCCCCTGCAGACTGGCCCCGCCCCCCCGTGCCCCGCCCCCTCTGGCTCGGTCAACTGCCCGGTGGAGTTGCTGGACTGCCTGCCCCCCCCAGAGAAGGTATGGGGCGCTAGAGAGATGAACTCTCTCTGTTTGTGTGTGAAATTCATTCATTAATAAATACACATGTGAACACATTTTGACATGTTGTCCTCCATCTCTCTCTCTCTCCCCTCCCTCGCTTCCTTCCTCTCTCTCTCTCCTCTCTCTCTCTCTCTCTCTCTCTCTCTCTCTCTCTCTCTCTCTCCCTCCCTCTCTCCCCCCTCTCTCTCTTTCTCTCTCTCTCTCTCTCCCTCTCTCCCTCTCTCCCCCCTCTCTCTCTCTCTCTCTCCCTCTTCCCTCCCTCCCTCTCCTCCCTCCCCCTCTCTCCCCCCTTTCTCTTTCTCCATTGTTTTTTCCCTCTCTCTTCCCCTTCCTCTCTCTCTCTCTCCCTCTCTCTCCCTCTCTCTCTCTCTCTCTCTCTCTCTCTCTCTCTCTCTCTCTCTCTCTCTCTCTCTCTCTCCCCCCCCTTTCTCTCTCCCCCCTCTCCCTCCCTCCCTCTCTCCCCCCCTCCCCCTCTCTCTTCCTCCCCCTCTCCCCCCTTTCTCTCTCCCCCCGCTCCCTCCCCCTCTCTCTCTCTGTCTCTCTCTCTCTCTCTCCCCCCTCTCCCCCTCTCCCCCCTCTCCCTCCCGCTCTCCCCTCTCTCTCCCCCCTCTCCCCTCCAGGCCACTCTGTCGCTGCTGCTGGACCACCTCAGCCTGGTGGCCTCCTTCAGGTCCTCCAACAGGATGACCCCCCAGAACCTGGCCGTGTGCTTCGGCCCGGTGCTGCTGGCCTCCACCGACGGGGTGCCGGCGGCCCGGGAGGGGGGCAGGGAGGCGGGGAAGGACAGCCCACCCGTCACGGCCGTGGACTTCAAGCGCCACATCGAGGTGCTTCACTACCTGCTGGCGCTCTGGCCCGGTAAGACTAACCATCACCTCCAGGGGGGGTAGTTAGCTGTAGACCTACTGACCATCACCTCCAGGGGGGGTAGTTAGCTGTAGACCTACTGACCATCACCTCCAGGGGGGGTAGTTAGCTGTAGACCTACTGACCATCACCTCCAGGGGGGGTAGTTAGCTGTAGACCTACTGACCATCACCTCCAGGGGGGGTAGTTAGCTGTAGACCTACTGACCATCACCTCCAGGGGAGGGTAGTTAGCTGTAGACCTACTGACCAACACCTCCAGGGGAGGGTAGTTAGCTGTAGACCTACTGACCATCACCTCCAGGGGGGGTAGTTAGCTGTAGACCTACTGACCATCACCTCCAGGGGAGGGTAGTTAGCTGTAGACCTACTGACCATCACCTCCAGGGGGGGTAGTTAGCTGTAGACCTACTGACCATCACCTCCAGGGGACAGCTGGTTAGCTGTAGGGTAGACCTACCCTAACAGACACTCACACTACGTCACTAGACCAAAGGAGAACCGCTGGTTCTTGACCTGTAGAACATGGAACCGCTCTACGTCTTCTAAGCCCTTTCAGAGGTTATTGAACTGGTCTCTGAATGGTTTTGCTGCAGTTCCGTCGGGCGGAGATCCGGAGGAGGAGGAAGTCGACGCAGCTCCTCTCTACGGCCCACACCCGTCTCCACCCCCATCCCCGCCCTCCCCCCCTGTTACCCACACCCCCCTGGGCCAGCCGCCCAGCCGCGCGGCTCTACGATTGGCTCTGCCACAGAACCCCAATCAGCAAGTGGTTGTTTCTCGTCGGGGGCGTGGGCTTGCCCGATTGGACAGCCCTCCACCGATCAATCGCTACGCTGGTGACTGGAGTGTCTGCGGGAGGGACTTCCTGTCTGGACAGGATGCAGATTATGATGAAGTTGCTGGAAGCGGGAGTGAAGAAGGTGTGTTTTTTTTTCGAATGAAAGCCTTGAGTAATCTGAAAAAGTGTCTAGAATAATACAAATATCTATTGGTGGTGGCTTCTCCTCTCCAACCAGCCTCTTCTTTTTACGTTCCAGGGAGCGACGAGGAGGAGAAGAAGGAGGAGGGGTGGTCTTCGGGAAGGATGTTCATGGAGGAGTTTGACGCTCCGTTCAGCTGCAGACTGAGCCTGAAGGACTTTGACCGCCTCATCCTCGACCTGGACCGCGAGTTAGCCAAGCAGATCAACATATGTCTGTAGCGAGTGTGTGTGTGTGTGTGTGTGTGTGTAATCTAGACATGACCAGCGGAGCTCAGAGACTTCTGGTGATGTTGACCAAGACATGACCAGCGGAGCTCAGACACTTCTGGTAATGTTGACCAAGACATGACCAGCGGAGCTCAGACACTTCTGGTAATGTTGACCCAGACATGACCAGCGGAGCTCAGAGCCGGTTGGTGATGTTGACCAAGACATGACCAGCGGAGCTCAGAGCCGGTTGGTGATGTTGACCAAGACATGACCAGCGGAGCTCAGAGCCGGTTGGTGATGTTGACCAAGACATGACCAGCGGAGCTCCGATACGGCTTGGGATGGGGACTGCTGGTCATATGTTGAGGCTGTCTGACAGCTGCCCGCTTCACCGTTTCAAACACCACGCAGTGCCTTTGTGATAGTATTTTTTGTATTTATGTGGCACGTCAGGGTAGATGTATATGAAGTATGATGGGAGGTCAGTTTGCACTGTTTAAGCCTTATTCTAAACAAATACGAGTAGTACTATTCCTAAGAACCAAACGACTCAAATATACCAAATACTATTAAATAAGCTATCAGCTATGCTTCACTTCAACGTTCTCAACATCACATGTGTGACCCATTAATATATGGCTCCATCGCTGGTTACCATATCAACCTGGTTACAATGGTCCGCTGGTTACCACCTGCCGGTTAATGATATTAACCAACCGCAACCGACTAACCTGGTTGACATGTTAACACGGAACAATCTTTGTAAACTATGAAGTGCAGATTATTAGCTGTGTCTGTTGCTATATATTTTTGCCCTTTTTTGCTGGGTGTATTCAAATTATAACCAAAACAATCTGATTGGACAGCTGTGCTGCCAGATAGGTTGCCACGGTGACGCCAAGTAGACTAATGGAGGATGTTATTGATGTAAGTTTTTTTTTTCTGTTTTGCATAATGAACATTACCAGGTGGAGCCAAACAGTATTACTTTTAATGTTGTTTTTAATGCTAATTGTGTTGCAGTTAAGCCATACGATGTTGTCAGTGTTAGGGCTGGCAGTGTGAGGCCCCCTCGTGGTGTATTGCAGTATTACACACTCCTTTCAGGAACCGTGTTGGGTAGCTCTGACGGTAACAGGACGGGACGTTAGTCCAACGGTACGGAGAAATCAGAGTTCTAACACGTCTGTAGTTTAGTGGTGTTACCCATCTGTAGTTTTTCGATTTCCAGCTGTAGTTTAGAACTCCCTCATCAAAGTGTTTCATCTTTAGTTTAGTGTTCTTACTCATCTGTTGTTGAGTTTGTATCCATCTGTGGTTTAGACTTCCATCAGTAGTTTAGAGTTCTAACCTGTGTGTAGCTTAGTGTCCTTACCCATCTGTAGTGTGTTTTTCCGTCAGTAGTTTTGAGTTCCATCTGTTGTTTAGAATTTCATCTGTGCTATACTTTTACCATCTGTAGTTTAGAGTTCTAGTTTCGAGCTACATCTGTAGTTCTGAGCTCCATCTGTATCTGTCGTATAATGTTCCATCTGTCATTGAGAGTTCCATCTGTAGTTTAGAGTTCTTAACCATCTGTAGTTTAGAGTTCTTAACCATCTGTAGTTGACAGTTCTATCTGTAGTTTATAGTTCCATTTGTAGTTAAGAGTTCATACCCATCTGTAGTTTCGAGTTGTTACCAATCTGCCGTTTAGAGTTCCATCTGTAGTTTAGAGTTGGTACTCTTTTGTAAGGCAACACAAGGAATTCCAAGGCCATATGTCATGTTCAGTAAAGTGTACATTTTCAGATGTCGTGTAGTATGGAATATTTTACATGTCATGTTCTAAGCACAACAAATAACCATTTACAGTTTGTTTTATCAAATGTATTATACGTGATGTAATGGTGTGTGTATTTTATTTTACGTGTTGCACAACTTCAGTACGCACTTATGTTTTACTGTTGGTGATGAAGATGATGGAGAGGACAAAGATGTAACCAAAGTATTAAAGCACAGTTGCCCAGGCAGCCAGATGTCTGTCTCTTATCAGACAAGTTAATAAAAACCTTTTTATTGTAGTCTAGGTGTCCGTTGTAAATAGACTGTTCTTGACTATTTTGCAGTAGTATTTATAATGATTTCTCTCTATTGACTTGACTATGATACATTGATATGATTGTGGTTATTGTAGGCCTATCAATTATTGTCATAAATTGAGATATCGCTAATTGCCATACGTGCTACTTACTAGATATTATTATAAATTAAACATGAGCCAGTCTAAATCTTGCGAATTCACATTGATCTGGACGTGTGAAGCTGCTAAAATAGTGAGTGTAATATAGGATACGATATGATTATATTTCAGTAGTATATTGACATGAGAGTTAATCATATGTATACTTTGTCAGTAGTAGCCTACTGTATACACTCATTGAATAGATGTGTTCATATTAAAGCAGTCAGACAGTTTCACATTATCAAAGTAACGATATAAAATACAATCACACTAATTTATAACCGATATAAATAAGTGTACCTTTGAAAAGTAAAATAAATAATCTGAAAGATAAGAAAATAAAGACACTAAAATACAGCTATAAACATAATCATTGCCAGCCCAGGGATAATGTTGAGCATTAATCAACCATGCAATTTAAATCGTAATATGGCGATATGAAAATAACATAAAAAAAAACTGAACAATCAACGACTTGTGCGTACGTGGTGGCCAAAGCGTCGCCTCCGGTTTCGTCATGTCCGGGTAATAGCGAGCCAACGGAGCGCGGAGCCTTGGCCGAGCCGAGGACGTACCATTAGGCTGAGTCGGTCCGCTGGACGGGGGCGTGTGCTGGAATGAGAGCCAGGTGTCTGCATGGGAAAGACGCCTACAAGTTCTGGCCGCTGTTCCTCACGTTTGTTGAGCGAACATCGAAGGATTCCTTGAATTGTATTCGGGGCGCCCGTGCGGCCGATGCATTGCACAAGGTGAGATGTGTGTTGGTTTTTGGGATATGACAGCGACATGATTGCAACAAAGTCTGCTTCAGACAAACTGCGCAACTTCAGCCTCGGCGTTGTTCTGACGCTTTCTGAGCGTATTTATGCTAAACGTCCCAGGTCGGGATGTCGTTGATTACACAGGAATTACATAACCTTATTGAAATAGATAAAATTGAAAAATGTAAGTATAATATTCGCTGGTGTTCGACTTTTCAAATTAAGTGATGGAAAGATGGTGGAAGGCCTCTGACACTGGCAGGACACGCATTGCCCCCAAATATATAAACCCAGAGTTTGGTTCCATTGAAAACAATGTAGGTCTTACGATAGTAGGATTAAATGTAATATAGAAACGTAATATCGTTGTAATTTTACTGTGTTATTGATGGTTTGGTCAACGCTGAACCAGGTAGACATGGGACAGTAGCACCAATATATGAAACCAGGAAGTCCTAAAGGTACACAGGTTTCGTCACAGAGCAATTTCAATATTCTCTCTTTCTCTCTTTCTTCTTCTTCTTCTTCTTCTTCTTCTTCTTCTTCTTCTTCTTCTTCTTCTTCTTCTCCTCACTCCTCTTCTGTAGGGCTCTTCCTCTGACAAACCCTCCGATGATGCCCGTCGACATGGCGATGAGAATCTGCCTGGCTAGCTCCCCGCCGTTGTGCTCCTTTCTTGGTAACTACGACAACTGCCGCCTGGCAAACACACTTTACCCGCGATGCCAGGATCTGCGGCCCTGTCTGGCCCCCGGGCACGCCGACGGTAACCATGGTTACGAGGTCTCCGGACCGCCCGTGGCCAGCAGCGGCGGGAGGTTGGCGTCCAGCAGGGCCGCGCCCCCCAGGAAGAAACAGGTGGTGTTTGCGGACGCTCGTGGCCTGGCCCTGGCTGACATCATCTTCTACAAGGAGGAAGACCCCCTGGCCGAGCTGCAGTTCCACCTCTCGGACATAGAGGGAGCGCTGGCCAGACTGAGGCAAGAAGAAAACACAGGTAGTTCAGTCTCGGTATTCTTTCAGCCAATCGGCAGGCAGGAGGAGGGACACCTGTTATTCAGAGAGGAGGTCATGGCTAGGTTTGGATCGATATAAATAAATCATTAAATAAATAATTTGGTGACCATGACAACAATCTCCTAACAGACTATCTGGAGTGTCTATAGCTGTTGTCCAGACAACAGCTAAAGGAAAGGACGAGATGTTTTGATAAAGAACAAGATCAAGCAGACTGAAGTAGAGGGCGCAGTAAGACTGTATTCGACATGAAGAGTTGTCTCTCATGTTAGTTGTTCATGTCCAGTGCTTACCAATCACTTTATTTCCTGACAGGTTCGGACATCTTGGACTCAAGTGGTCTTGTGTTGGACTTCACTCCACCCTTTGAAGACTACCTGGACCTCCGCCAGCGCCTGAAAGCCCAGCAGGTCTCCCTGGAGAACTGTTCCGTCCAAGACGGCTCTCTCTCCGGTACCATCAAGGTCCAAAACGTCAGCTTTGAAAAGTCAGTGTCAGTCCGTATCACCTTCGACTCGTGGATCTCCTTCCGGGACGTTCCCTGTCCGTACCTGAACAACGTGTACAGTTGTCCCGACACCGACACTTTCTCCTTCGACATCTCACTGCCGGAGGCAGTGGGGGAGTCCTCCAAACGGGTCGAGTTCTGCATCTGTTACACGGCTCAGGACGAGGTCTTCTGGGACAATAACCACGGCAGCAACTATGGCCTGGTCCCGTCCGAGCCGGAGCCGAACCCTTGCCCCAAGACCGGAGGGCTGGAGGAGGTGTTGGAGAAGCTGGAAGGAGGGAGGTACGCAGAGTGTGACCAGTTCGGAAGCCCCCGGACGTCGACCGGGGTCTTCCCAGGGTGGCAGAGCTGGGGCCGCATAGAGAACAGCGCCCCCTACTGGTGACTGCAGAACACCCTTCAGCGCGCCCTGGACCATGATGAAGAACTTTACGTTACTCTCACCTATTGCATCACAGCAATCAAGACTAACATGAGTAGATTTAGGTTTCACCTGCACATGAGTCACAGAAATGAAAACGGGAAGCGGCTGCAGGGAATGATAAGCCCTCCTGAATGCACATTATTTCTAGTTCTAACTACTGACCTTCTGCACCTTACTTTGTATTGCTAACTCTTGACCTTCGGCCCCTTGCATCTAATGCCCAGCGATATGCACAATTTCACCCGCAAGTATTCCTCAAGCTCTCTGCGAAGATCAATGCCTTGATATTCAAAATATATTCCAAAGTATTCCAAAGGACGATTGGGTTTAGACAATACAATGTCTTGCGGAGGTTTGACCAAGCGCTGGTTTTACTAAGCGGCATCGTCTCACTGAACAGGATGTGTTCCGAACTGTTAAGATGCCATTCGTCAAACCTGACGATGTGAGTGCCTTTACATATGCTGTAATCTATAAGCCCAAATCCAAAATTAGTGCCTTACCCTCCATCAAGATGTGCAGAAATGTACACACCAGCCCAGG
This sequence comes from Gadus morhua, assembly GCF_902167405.1. NCBI lineage: Eukaryota > Metazoa > Chordata > Actinopteri > Gadiformes > Gadidae > Gadus > Gadus morhua. Next base: position 1,957,464 of record NC_044065.1, on the reverse strand, counting down.
CCCGAAGAAAGTCGGGCCGGAAAATATTGATTCATGTGGTACATGATCAACATTATTCAAAGACGAAATGTGACATTATCCTTTAATCCTTTGCACTTTATTCTAACCATGCCATAGTTTCCGTTGAGTGGGACTCTGAACTTGAACATATAGGCTACAGCATGCTAGTGGTGATCATTACCTAGAACATGCTAGATTTAGTTGTACCCTAGAACATCTTAGTAGTGATTGTAGCCTCGAAAATGTTGTTTGTAGCCTTCAGTATGCTGTTATCATAGCCTAGAACAAGCTAGTGGTGGTTGTAGCCTAGAAAATGATAGTGGTGAATGTAGTCTTCAATGTATTAGCGATTGGTGAAGCCTAAAGCATGGGGATCGTAGCCAGGTTTATGTTAATCTTAATGTCATCGGCTTCCATTTAGCGGCTAGTGGAATAGGATACCAGTCTGTATTTAATTTGCATAGAGGAGCATAGTCTCGATGGCAGTTAGCTGGTCTTTTGGCCGGTAGGCTAGTCTGTAAGCTAGTTAGCTAGACTGAAAGCCAGTTGGCTAGCCTGTAACGGTCAGCTAGCCTGCTGTAAGCTCCACTTTTAGTCTGTTTGATAGCCGGGAAGCGAATGGGGGAATTCTGTACCGCAGTTAGCTAGCCTGTAGTCCGTTATGTCCACGTTTAGCCAGTTGCTTGGAGTGATGTAATATCCTATTTTGCTTTTTTGATTTGCTAAATAATAAGGTATCATCCGTTTAAATAAGTGTTATTTTAAGCTTGAGAAGCACCGAGAATGAATCAAGGCTTTGCTCCATATTAATGAGGTTATGTGGAGTTTGGATGCTGTTTTAAGGTTAAATATCCCTGAAGCTGAATATTTTGGTTCTGCATGTTTCTCAAAAGTATGTAGAAGCTGTTGACACTTTTAGCTGAATATGTATACATTTTTAAAGTTTTACCTTCATTGCACTTAATGTCATACTTTTTATTTTATTGTAATGCTAAAATAGGAAAGATAAATGTTGCCAGTTAAGAGGAGAGATTGAGTTGAGTGAAACTCAGCTGTACAGTTCAACAGATTCTGATAGAGGTTTCCTCAATACAGGAGACAGAGATTGAAAGGGAGGGATATGAAAGAGAGAGAATGAAAGAGAGATGGATTGAAAGAGACATGGATTGAAATGGATGAAGTGAGGTTGTTTGTAGAAGTACTTTTCCTTTATTGACCAAGGCTTTGGTTCTGAAACTTTTACGTTGACATAACTTGTGAATTGTGTCACTGGAAGTTCGCAAGATGCATCCATTTTTGGTCAACTTCTGGAGGGCCTGAGTGGGTTGCTCAGCAATGTCTGAGGGCAAAGGGACATTGTTATGGCTGGCCACTCGCCACTGAGCTAAAAGCCCACATTGCTAATGTCTATTATGGGTTCATAGGAAGTTGATATACCAATGGTTTCAGATATTTTTGTATTGCAATGAAAGACTGCCCCTTTTATCTTCCCTAAATAAACTCTAAAGATTTATATTGTTCAAGTTTCTTGAGCCTTGCCATCTCAAAATTACTTCATATTATACAGTTCGTTGAACTGTGGTTGTTTGTTTTTGACAAAAATACCTGGCAAAGATTGCAGTATCAAAATGTGAAGACCGTTGCAACTTATAATAGAAACTTGAAAGGAAAATAGTAAAAAACATTTCACATCAACTGACAACAATTGAATGAAGGGAAGCTAAGCTGAGGGCTATGGGTAATAAACGTAACCTTTAAATAGTTTTGGATCATGTTCCATAGTGGGGGGGACAGGAAATGTAAATGCCTTATTCCCAAACTCTGATATATTTTTGCATGAATTAATGCATTATCCTCAATCTTGCTGATTGTCTTTCTGCCTGCCTGTCTCTGATTGGCTGTCTGAAATATGTGGCTGGCAAGAAAACAAGTAAACAAACCATGTTTCGCTTCAAGCAGACGTAGCAACTTTCCCATAACTCGTTCAGCAAAGCAAAAGCACAGACAAACAAAGACCAACCAATATTAGAACGAGCAAAGCACACAAAGTGTGAATGTAGTAGGAGGCTGTATTTATTCACTCGCTTCAAATATAAATATTATTTTGCATCTGGCCTGACATGACGGATATAACAGACCACTGACAGAATTATAAACATGATTTACGCGTAGAAAAAACCCGACAAGTAGAGACTAGAAAAATAAAAACAGATTGGGAGACAGATGAACAGATGGATTAGAAGGGGGATGAGGAATTATGTTTAACAGCAGATTATTGGTCCAAAGAGATCACATGACAACAAATATCCCAAACACATTTCGAATTCCAGCAGAGGGAGGGAGAGGGAGCGAGGAACTAGTCCAAGTGTGTGTGTATTTATGTGTGTGTGTGTGTGTGAGTGTGTCGATGTGTGCGTGAGGTGCGTCGTGCGTGTTTGTGGCCGGCCGGCCAACAGAGAAAGGGAGTGGTGGTGTGAGAGAGAGAGAGTGGGTTATGTAAGGAATAGCCAGCTGTTACATAACGTTCTGTTCTCTTTTATACTCTGTCAGTCTGTCTCTGAAAGTCTGTCTGTCTGTGTGTGAGTGGTTCTCTGCAGGTCAAACTTTCCACCAGCAGGGGACGCTGACGTCGATGGCAGCTATTAATATCCTCAGCCTACAATCCTGAACAGAAATGTCTGTTTATCTGATCTTCTGTTCACTGGACTTGTTAAACATATGTCTCTATTGGGCAGGTATGTCTGTTCATCTGTCCATTGGACTGGTTAAATATATATATGGAAGAACAAATATATATATATGAAATGTATATCATGAATTGAAACACAATTTCCAGTGTCTTACTTCCTATGAGCTGTGTTCACCAGTTAACAGACCGGTCTCGTACTTGTAAACCAGTTAACAGACTGGTCTCGTACTTGTAAACCAGTTAACAGACTGGTCTCTTGCTTGTAAACCAGTTAACAGACTGGTCTCTTGCTTGGAAACCAGTTAACAGACCGGTCTCTTGCTTGTAAACCAGTTAACGTTCCCGGGTCTCTACTTGTAAACCAGTTAACAGAACCAGTCTCTTACTTGTAAAACATTTAACAGCAAGAAGAATAAGAACATGACAAGGAGAAGAAGAACAACAAGGAGAATCAACTTTAGTTTTTCATATATTACAATGTATATATTGCTTAGGCCTGGTTTTTACTCTGCTTTGTTGAAGTAAATATTGAATTCCTCTGCCAATAATTATATTATGAATTGAAGAGAGAGAGAGAGAGAGAGAGAGAGAGAGAGAGAGAGAGAGAGAGAGAGAGAGAGAGAGAGAGAGAGAGGGAGAGAGGGAGGGAGGGAGGGAGGGAGGGAGAGAGAGAGAGAGAGAGAGAGAGAGAGAGAGAGAGAGAGAGAGAGAGAGAGAGAGAGAGAGAGAGAGAGAGAGAGAGAGAGAGAGAGAGAGAGAGAGAGAGAGAGAGAGAGAGAGAGAGAGAGAGAGAGAGAGAGGTGGGAAGGTTAAAAAATATTGATAGAGGGACGAAAGGAGAGGTTAAGAGAGAGGGCAGCAGAAGAGAGCGAGGTTAGCTGTGAGGGTTAGAGGGAGGGAGAGAGGTCTTAAGACAGAGAGAGGTTGTTCACCATTCAGATAATTTTTCACACTGTCAGGATGGGCACACAAAGGTAAGATCTCTTTCTTTGGAAATGGGTATTACTAATGCTATTATTTAAATGATTTCCCATCCTTATCCTGGTCGGGTATTTAATCCAAACCATCCATTCTATTGGAATGGAAAGACACGTACAAGGTGTGTCTTGACTGGATCTGGAAGTCTGAAATGGTTAACACAATTTGGACATATTTTCCATATTTTTAACTCACACAGATTGTAACCATCTGGTTTATCTAGTGTAATGTGGTGTGATGTAATGGTGAGGTTCTGTTGGATCTGGTGTGATCTTGTGTGGTCTGGATGTGTTTAATTGAATCGGCTGTGTTCATTTTTTTTCTGGTGTAATCTTGTGTTATCCGGTTTAAGAAGTTGCATCTAGTGTGATCTGGTTGGCAGGTCAGATCTTGACTTGACATGGGAGCCATTGGGGGACGGGATAGAGGACGAAGTGGAGGATGAGGAGGGCAGGTGTGACGAAGATGGGGTGTTTTCGGTAAGCAGAGGACTGTGTTTAAGGTAGTTACGTCTATTTGTGTTTTAACTGAGGTCAGACTGGCAGCTGCCTGCTGACGAGAGAGAGAGAGAGAGAGAGAGAGAGAGAGAGAGAGAGAGAGAGAGGTGTGATTCGTGCATGTGTGTGAAGGGTACTCAGCGCTGTTAACCTCTTCGAAGTACCTGACCTCCATACCTCTTTGAAACCTGATTTCTCACCAATAAAGTTACATCAATATAGACAGGTCCACCTGTTATCTATCTATCTATCTATCTATCTATCTATCTATCTATCTATCTATCTATCTATCTATCTATCTATCTATCTATCTATCTATCTATCCATCTGCCTTTCAGTCAGTGTGTTTGTTTGTGTTTTCGTACATGGTAGAGTATTGCTGTTGTGGTGAAAGTGTACACTAGTAATACAAGATATATGGCTCTTCCTAACATAACCCAGATTCTCTCTCCCACCAACACTCCCCTCCTCTGTCGGCCACACACACACACACACACACACACACACACACACACACACACACACACACACACACACACACACACACACACACACACACACACACACACACACACACACACACACACACACACACACACACACACACACACACAACATTCCTGTGTAGGAGGAGGTCTCATCTTTCCGGAGCAGGAGCCAGTCATAAAAAGTGTCGACATCCGTAATTTTTCTGTCATTCCCCGTCAGCCCTCAATCATTCTGTCCGTTTTCTATCATCCCTCCATTATTCTGTCACTCCTCTACCATCCCTTAATCATTCTATCTCCATCTCCCTCTCTCTCTGCAGTACGGGGGGTACGAGCTGTCGGTGGCCCAGGAGAAAGGAGAGACGATGACCAGGAGCCCCGAGACAGACCTAGACACGGTCATCAACCTGAAGGTGAGACAGGGTGGCTCCTCTCTTCGCCTTGGTGGCCCCTCTGTCCTTCTTGGTGACCCTTCTGTCAGACAGTTAGTCGCATGACTGTGATATCTTCCTCCACTCGTTACATATCTTCCTCCAGTGGTCACAGGACTACTGTTTCTTCCTCCAGTAGTCATCTGACAACTACTGTATGTCTTCATCCAGCATTTAGGACTATCCTTATCCGGGCTCAGAATCATGATTCATTCCTGGTTTAAATGCAAAGTAAATGAGCTGATTAAAAAAAATAAAAGGGGCATCATGTAGAGGTTGTTCTCCAGACCGACAAGGCAGGGAAGCTGGTGTTGGAGACGCTGGATGACCTCAACAACATCATGCTGCTGAGGAAGAGGAAGAGAGAGAGGAAGACTCCTGCCTCGAAGCCCATCCCTGCCACTGCACCGCTGGTAGGTCACGTGGCGTAGCCTACTGTAGCTGGCTGTCGCCTTGCAGGGTTGAGTCCGCCGTCGGTGTGTGAGTGTGTGCGTGAATGGACGAATGTCAGGCAATATTGTAAAGCACTTTGAATAAAAGCGCTGTATAAATGCAATGCATTTACCATAGTAGGCACTAAAGGTTGTTCTAGAACTACTTCATGTCAATTATTTTTGTACCGCAGAATAATTGACATGCAGTTTCAGCCTCATAGGGCTCCAATACAGGTATCCGCTCTGAAGGTTCTCCCTCTCTTCCCAGCCCTACTATGTGGACGAGGATGACTTCTTCAAGGCCTGTGAGCATAACCAGCTGCCTGTCATCGAGAAGTTCCTCAAGGACGGAGGAGACGTTAATTCCCAGGACAACGTGGGTTACCGGGCAACGCCAACAAAGCTCCCAAACCCAACTAGTTACACATCGCTAGCAACACCACGCCGCACAATATTAGCAAGGACGGTCATTGGAAGATAGCAATATCTTCGTCAATACCGTACACAGCTAGCTTGGCTGGTCACTGAGGGCTAGTAACATTAGCCATACATGCTAGCATATTTGCCACACACTGCCAGCCACAATAGCCACCCACTTATAGTAATGCTAGCTATTCAATGCTAGCAATATTAGCAACACATCCGGTAGAATGGGCTAGCTATATTAGCAGTGTATGATTGCATATGCCGTTGATAAAAGTCGATAAAAGTCTGTGACTTTTATCAACGACATATGCAATCATACACTGCTAATGTAGCTAGCCCATTCATACAGTGCAAGCAGGCCTAGCCGCTGCCACAGAGGCAGGGTCCAAAATGAACACACGCGACCAGCCAATGGCAGATAGCGGTGACACCTTGGCAGGTAACATTCAGAGAATCATCAGTACCAGTGAGTGCAAGCCACTGAGTTGTTCAGGGTAACAAGGCAGTGATCTCTTGTAGTTCCAGAGGACCGGTCTCCACAAAGCGTGCTTTCGGGGTCACATTGAGGTCGCCCGGAGACTGGTGGAGGCTAAAGCTGACGTCCACATGAGGGACAAGGTTCTATTGCTAATACACTTACTAGTAGATTAATTACATTATTAGATACTAAACTTATCAGGCTAAATGTCTTCTCTACTCCTCCTCCTCGTCCTCTCTTATCGTGTCCCCTCCTCTCCCCTCCTCTGCGCTCCCTTCGTCTCCTCTCGCCTATGCTGGGGAAGCTGGGCTCGTCATGTGTCCACGCTGCCTGTAGGGGGGGGTGCCTCTCCGTCCTGGAGCTCCTCCTGGATAACGGAGCCGCTACCTCCGATAAAGACAAGGTATATACACACCTAGATTAGATTAACACAGATCGATTCATAGATTAGATGAGCAAGATTTAAATTCACAGATAAAATAAAATCTCATGTAAGATTGAAACTGAGACTCTTCGATAACATGAAATGTATGTGTTACGTGCTCTTTCTCTATCTGTCGCCTAATGTGGCGGAGTTCTCCGATGCGGGATAGTTTCTGTAAGCAAAAGCACGCCTGGAAACCATTGTGACACAAGGCAGTATCTCCCGAATAGAGAGTCAAACTTGATTCAGATACACACAGCACAGTCTGTTCAAGGGCAGATCACGCCCCCGGTGTGAATGACAAAACAGCTAAGCAGAGACAACCTAATTCATAACAAGATATATGAATGACACATGGATGACAGTGTCACAAAAATAGAGAATGTTCAAACAAGGACGTGGATGATGATGCAACATGGCACGAATCCCAACAGCATGTAACAAATGACAAACTCATAGATTAGATTACTAAATATGCTACACATAGATTAGATAAAGAAATTAAACTCATAGATTAGGAGTAATAGGATTAGGATTAAACTCATCGCTCACTAGTCGGTGTGTGTGTGTGTGTGTGTGTGTGTGTGTGTGTGTGTGTGTGTGTGTGTGTGTGTGTGTGTGTGTGTGTGTGTGTGTGTGTGTGTGTGTGTAGATGGACAGTACACCTCTCCACGTGTCGGTGAGAATTGGGCATTACGACTTTGTTGAGCATTTAATTCGCTGTGGAGCCGAGATAAACGCTGTAGACAAGGTAAAAACACTTACACACACACACACACACACACACACACACACACACACACACACACACACACACACACACACACACTTAAACAGACACACAAAAGCACAATAACTTGTATTTTATTTCAGGAAGGAGACAGTCCTCTTCATGACGCTGTGAGGGTCAATGGGGTTAAACTGATAGAGCTGCTGGTTGCCTACGGAGCAGACCAGAGGCTCATTAACCAGGTAGCCCCCCTCGACCCTCGACCCTCGACCCTCCACCTACCCACCTGCCCTTAGCGTGACCTCACCACAACACTCCTGCAACCTCTTACCCCAACCCACCTAGAACCTCACTAAGGTTTCAAGCTCGTTACAAATTGTCCCAACTCCTCGTATTCCACGCCTTACATCTTCCTAGGGTTCTCAACTGTGCCACATTAGCCGGGATGTCCCCTATAACGGGCTAAATTGTATTTTTTTCCCATAAGGGTCCTCCCTAGTCTACTCTGATCAAAGAGACGTAACTCTTACAATACTCGTACTGATACAACAGGAGTTGTTCTGATCACGTCACGGGTTATAGTTTCACGTCAGTTGTAGTTTAAATGCGGCAATACCTGCAAACCTGTTTGGTCAGTTTGGCATGTGTAACTAAGGATGAACCTGCGAATATGGATTAAAAAAAGAAAGAATATGAATGTGCTGTGTATATTCAACACCAACAACATACCCCCACCGCCATGGCAACACGCAGGCCAAAAGATGGCGTTCGACTGGGCTGTCATCTTTTGATCGATAGAAAATTGGCAACCCTGCTCCCCAAATAGTGTACTATGTAGTCAATGTTGACTTTATAGGAGATTAGGGAACATGGGAACAAGTGAACCAAATTGAACACAGCTCTTATCTTCTGGGTTGTGTCTGATACATCTCATCTCTGCCCTCTGATAGGAAGGACAATGTCCACTGGACAGTGTCCTGGAGTGGCAGAGCGGAGCCAAGACTCTACTGGCAGAGCCGGGAGCTACGGGCTAATCTGGCCATGATAGTTACTAGCTAATCTAGCTACACCCCTTCATATATATATATATATATATATATATATATATATATATATATATATATATATATATATATAGGCTTTGAATAATATGACATGTTATTACTTTACTTTGCAAATCAATTACAATATCTATCATTGTCTCGGGCAACTTACTTACACAATGTAGTTAAATAAGTAGCTTGTCCTGTCAATAGTTAGTATTTTATTTGTATACAATGATTGTGTGCAATTGTTTCAATACTGTAGTCTGTTGAAAGAAGGTTGAGTTTCATGCAGTTGTAATGTGTAGGCCTGCATGTAAGTGTGACATTACATCAGAATAAAGAGTTGGATGATGAGTATTTCCATTCTGTTTTGTAGCAGTAAGTGCTTATGCATGTATTTAGCACTTTTATTTTGAAGTGTTATCAGTCTGAAAGATAAAACAGGCTGTTGATTGATATCAGTACAAAGCATTAATGTTTATTCAGTAGACAAGTTCAGCCCATAGTCAATCATTGAATGCGGACCAACCATAACAAAGTTAAGTTATAGATAAATCGTTAAAGAATATTACGTTTATTTCCCTAACACTGTTTGGGCTTGACCATAATGTTTAAATCTCGCGATACCGGAGTTGATATATGAGTTTAGGTTGGTGTTTGAAGGACGCAGTGAGCGCGGTTTACGCGAGCCGGAGATTACAAGTTTGCGTCAGTTAGGGCCAATTTGTTCCTGTCCTACTTTCAAAGTTAAAGTTTCGCGATTTTAAAAGTAAATTAATTTTTTTTTAACATAGTTTCTAATTAACCATGTTTACAAACCTCTTGTTTAGTAAGTATAATCGAGGTAGAGGTTGATATGAGCATATATTGAAACCAATCAATCGTTACAATGTACAGCACTCAGCAGGCATGCTTTACTTTGAAAGTTTTACAGGAAGTGGTGTTATCACAGCAGGTGACTTGTAAACGTGATAAACAACAGAAGGACGTTTGAAAGAAGAACAAACCCTGGAATACAATTCAAGTAATACTATTCATAATATAGTAGTATTTAACAAAAGGGTCTTCTTCATCTAACAGACACAGATTATTATTATTTATTATCTAGAGACGGGCCGGTTGTGTTGAATCGCAGTCTTGGTCGCTTCCTTGTCCGGGATCTCAAGATTCGAAGCGGTGTACTGCGGAGCTCCGGAGCCATGCTGCATCCCGTACCCCAGAAGAGACGCTGCGAGGCGGCGGCAAACTGGACCAGCGGCCTGGCAGTAAGACCCCGCTGTCTGCCTCTTCGTATACCGCTCATTCTGTCTGTATCTGTCTGTTGCAAATCCTGGTTAACCATAATATGACGGTTTATTACCATAACACTATGATTCTGTTTCTGTTTTGATTTATGTCAGTCTCACTCTTCTCTGTCTCAGTTTGTATCTTTTACATTGTTTACCTTCTCCACTTCTCTTTATTGTTTGTATGGGATCGGTTTTAATGGACAATGGTTGTATATTTGATATTGAGATCTAATGTGTATTCATAATACCGTCATATTGTGTGCATTGATAAGTATTTAATGATGTGTGTTTAATGTTGTGTTATGTTGTTTATCTAATGTTTTGTATTGTTGTGTTTTCCAGAAGCGTGTGTGTGTTGGCCCGGCACTGATTCCCCAGAGGATCGACGTTGCCATGGAAATTTCCTGGACGCCCCCACCCGCCGCCCCACAACCTGAACATCAACAAACACACCCCACCAGCATGGTGAGCCTCGCACTCACTCACACAGCTGACCAGCTCGGAACTAGGAGGTTTGGTGCGTGTTCTCTAAGTAATGCTCTGTTTCAGACGCAGCCTACGTCTCAATGCTGCCCCCGCTGCCTGGCCGGGGAACCGGTGAGTACAGATCTCTCTCTCAGTCACACCGCTGTAGCCTAATGCACCACAATGACCAACACACACCACTTTAGCCCATAGATCAACCCACTTATGTCTTGATCTGTTAGTGTTTGCTAGTGCTAGGTTCCTGCTACATGGGGAGCTAGCCAGCCATTGGAGGAAGGCCGAGCTCTCTGAGTTGCCACCGACGTGTGTCGCGACGCACGTCGGTGGCCACTCAGAGAGCTCGGCCCTACCGAGCCATTGGGAGGACGATCCAAAAACACACACAATCAGGACAATCGGCACAAAACACATCACCCGATTTATATTGATGGACTAAAAGGTACAAATTGACCTATTAAAGGTAATTGTTCAACTCTGTGTTAAAGACTACGAGTAATGTGTATTGAACGAGGCTGGTTCTGTTTTCCTCAGGGACATATTAACCATATCCTGGGACTGACAGCCTGAACAGGATCTTCAGCGGAGGAAGAGGAGGAAGAGGAGGAAGGAGGAACTGCCATCTCGTCCTCCAGTGTGTGGAGTGAAAACTCCCAGCAAGCCATATGGTTAATACCCAAACAAACAAATCATCAAAATGTGCTTTAAAAGGGATTGTTATTATGTAGATCCGTACAATATACATAACTAGAACCATGCTAACCCTCAACTAGCTAGCAGAAGAGATTGTGTAGATGCTAACCCACAGCTAGTTTGCCTAAGTATTGTATAGCATAATAACTAGCTGGTAGACTTGTACTACTTAGCGTAGTACCAAGATGGTATCATGTCACATACCTGACACAAATTGCATACAATCAATATTATTTGAATCAATTTTATTCCACCGGGCATAAAAAAGTGTTTCTAGTTTTTGTAATTGTATACATAATTGTAAATAAGTCTGTTACTGCAGACTTTATTTCGGATTTTCAATTGAAGAATTTATTTTTCTAGATTTAATCTTGATGATCAAATATATCCTTCCATTTCGATGCAGAATCATTAAACTGTCAAAACATCCAGGTGTTAAACCAGTTTGCCGATCCAGATGTTGAACAGGTCCACTGTGTACATATTCAGACATTGAACCAGTTCACTTCCAGATGCTTAACCAGTTGGCTGATCCAGGTATTGAATCAGTTCACTGTGTACGCACATCCAGATGTTGAACCAGATTAAAGGGACTGAAGTCATCCTCAGCGATGTCCAGGGATGTAAAACATACGCTTCTGAACAACCATACGACTGAACTCGTGTTTCTGTAACCAGTCAAGCCAAAGAACATGCTTTGTAATTAGTTTGACACATGCTCCAAAGAAGGACCATTCAAAGGGCATTACCTTGTGGTTGTGTTGTCAAGATCTTTATAGTTTTCTACGTGTAGAATTTACAGAGTGTAACATTTGTGAGACATATATGATTGAATTGTTTTGTGTGTGTTTTTGGAAGCAATGAGCATTCAATAAACGTTTTGATGAGCATTCTTCTATGTTGGCTAATACTTAGTAAAATAGTTCATGAGGACAGTACTAATAGATCCATAGGGATAAACAGTCTACATCCAATGTGGGGGAATGGTTGAATTGCTCTGGCCTGTTAATCAAACAAAGTGTGCTACAAAACCTGTGTTTGGCAAGACCACAGTCCATACGGACAGACCCGCGCTGACCACCAGGTTAACGCCAGTGTTTGTAATGTTATGCTTTGCCTCGGTGACCAGTAGGTGGCACTGTGGCGTCTCTGTTGTCTGCGTCTCTCCGCCTCACCAAGTCGCTCTATCTTCCTCTTGCTCACCCTCTCGCTATAGTCTCGCTGCCTCTCGCTCTCACAGCAAGTCTCTGTCCTCTCTCGCCCTAAGCCTCTCTGTAGTCTCTGCGTCACTCCCTCACTCCATGTAATTCTCTGACTTCTCTCACCCCCTCTTTCTCCTTATGTACTCTCCGCCTCTCGCGGACTCCCCCTCTCTCTTTCTCTCTAGTATCCTTGCTCCTCTTAACTTTCATGTCGTGCACGTGTGTTTTCCTCAAAAGATGGATGTTTTCAATTACTGGCTACACACACACACACACACACACACACACACACACACACACACACACACACACACACACACACACACACACACACACACACACACACACACACACACACACACACACACACACACACCAAAACACTGTTTTAATACACTGACACACTGCGACACAGTATGCTGTTTCACTACTCTCCTCTTCTCTGTCTTTCTTTCTCTCACTATCTGTCTCTGACTCTTTTCATTTAAATTTAATTGGCTTTATTGGCATGGATGATGAAACACTATTACCAAAGCATTTGACAAATAACAAAACAAAAACAAATAGTTACAGATACACTAATGATAATACAAAATGAACCACATTGACAACGAATACATTATGACTTAATAATGAGTTGCCAGTCAAATGGATTCTCATATGGTATGAATCCGAACAATGTTTATAATGTATCAAAGTATCTTACAGCAGGGTAGTATTCTGTATTTATATTATTTTTACGTGAAGAAAGAAATGATCTCTTATTTGATGATCTCTTGCAGGATTAAGTGAGTAGCGGGTAGCGGGTGTCTGAAGGCCTTTCTCTAAGGCACAGGTGTGTCCACTGAGCCAGCACACTGTCACGGATTTGTAATGGTTACAGTAGGCTTATTTTGCCACTGTCGACTAAGTGTCCGATATGGATTCTAATTAACTTAAAACTGTTATTGATTGCCAATGTTTGATTCGTTTTTGTTTAATGATAACCTGGTTCGGCTGAATGGCCTGAGGGTGGTCCCATTCATCGCTCTGAGATATTCTGTCTCAGCTGGCAGAGGGGACACGTACCCTGGTTCAACTCACTCATTGCAGCCCTTCGAATTGATCGGATTTGGGCTCCCTTTGGATTGGATATGTTTATAAAATGATATGGCGTGTGGAGTATTGATTACCATCATTAGATGTGGTTCCATGAACTCTCAGTATATTTTTGCACAAATCTGCCCACCGGGATTCTATTGCAAACGTTTTTGTTGGACGAAGGACCCAACCAGGGGCGATTCTAGGTTCTGACTCTTGGGTTGGCTCAACCCCAGGAAGCCACAGGGGTATATGAAGTATATAAAGTCCTGTCCAAGATTTGTTTATTCCACAACCTTTATTTCATTAGTTACTATGCTGTTGTATGTCTAAGCCAAAAGCTGGCAGTGTCAGCTAAATAAGGCAGTTCTGAAACACTAAAGTGATGAAAGGAAATAAGACTGTTTGGATGAAGGAATAATCAATGGATGTGAACTGTAATAACAAATTTGAGGTATATTAAATTTCCTTTGTGTAAGTTTCACTCAGAAATGACCATATTTCCCCCTTTTTTTTTATGTGGCTGAAACACATTGGTACATCATGTACTAGATTAATAATATGAGAAACATACCACTATTTTGGGAGAAATAAACTACGTTGTCTCACTTTCAGGGACCCATACATTTTTATAAAACTTCTGATGCAAAAAAATCTTGTTCTGATGCAAAAAAAAAAGGGTGCTAATTTTCAGCTAAAACAAAACCGCCGGCATTATTTTATCAGCTGTGGGTGTTTTCATTGCCATAACAACGTGAGCTAATTAATAAGTACAACATGTTCTAGACCAGTGGTTCTCAAGTCATTCCCCTAGGAGACAGATATTTTTTCGCCCCCTCCCTCAATTGAAATAGCCTAGTATTGAGAACCTGCTAATATTTATTTATTTAGATTAATACAATTAGCGGAGATAACATCTGCAACAACTTAAAACAATTTCCAAGTTCAGTTTATTAACTCAATTTGTAACATTTAAACAAGACTGCTAAGTCTGTGTGAATCTCAAAACAGAGAAACAAGAGCAAATGATTCACTGGGGTTTGCATTTAATTAAAATATTTTTAAACAGTAAACATTGGTCACTTGTCAGCTTCATCAGCTTATTCCCTTTAAAAAAAATATATATATATGTTCATCTTTCAAGCATGAACAAATACACAAGTCCCTCTGTCATGACTTTGTGCAATCAAAATTATTGTAAAACATCTGACCCCTTGGTATTATGTTTATTAAAAATAAAATGAGTAACTTAATAATATAAATAAATAAGAAACTCCCGTCTGCAGCTTGCGCCTCCCCCCCCCCGTTGTTATGGCAATGAACATGCCCTCAGCTGATAAAATAATGCCAGCGGTTTTTTTCATCTGAAAATTAGCACCCATGTAAACTTTTTTCTGCTCCTTGCACCTTAACATGCTTATCGTGCTACGCAGCATTGCAAGCCCCTGCCGACTAAAACATGAAGCAATTCAAGAGGAGGCATTGATAGAATCGCCTCTAGGTCAACTGTCATTGAATAGTCATCTGACAGATTATGTCAAGGTTTTAAAATGATTATTATTATTATTACCTGGTCATGTTATTACACAGCTGGAAATCGTGGATTTTCTGAAAAAGACTAGCAAGCCTTTTTGACAGACAAAACAGCAGAAACTATGTTAAGTGTGCTCGTGCTTCCTTTTTGGTTTTGTCAAACAGGAGACGCCCACCCACCAATCAGAGGTAGAGATTCCTGCAGGGAGGTTGCGCTCGATTTCACTAGCCCATTTGTGCCTGTTCAGCAGCATCCATTCTCTCATTGCTTGTGTAAAAAAAACAAGCAATAAAAAAAAGGTGGAATATTAGATTTGGGGACGAAATGATAGGGTGGGCTAAGGCAAGTTTTGGATGGGCTTTTGCCCACCCAAAAGAGGTCTAGCTTCGCCACTGTCACCCAACACATTTCACTGCCGTAAAGTCTTGGTTAGAAGATGGACTGACCCCACACTGCACCACATTGGTCTGATGATGAACCCATCATTTCACTACCATGAAGTCTAGATTAGATGACGGACCGGGGCCGGACTAAAAGTGGGCAGGGGCATTGGGCAATGCCCACCCAAATCTTTCCTCTGGTCTGCCGACTGCCTAAACGATCAACTTTATTTTGCGCCGTAAAGCCTCGAGCCGGTGCCTTCGGGAAGATGAACGGGCCCACTATGCACCAACACAGTGCAGTCAGCAGGGCAGCTTCTGCTGCTGAAAACCACTAACCCCCCCCAAACTAAAGCACTGACGTCCCGTTGGTTGAATCCGAGCTGGTATCGATCACGGCCGTGGACGGAATACCTAACAAATCTAGACGCATGCTTCTGCTCCCCCTTCCCCAGAGATGTGGTATTTTCAAAGACGGGATACGCTAATTGGAAAGCTGCACTTTAGAAAGACAGGGGATTTCTAGAGCATGCATCTAGTCACTGCCATTTAAATGACCATATGTGGAAACATCTAAACCGAATTTTGTGTGCATGGTTTAGTACGTTGTTTTAATGTTTTTCTCTTTAAGGAGCTACTATATTTGTGTTCATATTCCATTTTTGTTCTTGTATTTATTATATATCAGGTCACTAATTCGTGTTCCAGTTCGAGAAGGCCTATACATTTTTAAGTCAAAGCTGATGTTTGATTCGCAGACACTTCTTAGAAATTACATAGACATGTTGCCCACATTTTTAATTCCCCATCCAATCTGAGCAGCCTATTGCATCATGTTAAATATCTAAATCAGCAGACTCAATAGTATCATGATACTTATCCTTTGCATTTGAGTGCCATTGCCTGGCTTGTTTTTTTGCTGGTCTATAGGTGAAATTGAGTATTTCACTGTAACCATGGCAACGCGAGGGGCCGCACCTGCACGTCGTTTTGTTAATTAGGTCCCCCGATCTAATGAGTTCACCTGGTGCGGCTCGAGCTGTGTTTGGTTAAGTGCAGTGATCCAAACAGGGTCGTTTCCCACCACCGTTCAGACGTCGCCGTCTACAAGATACGGTAAGCTTGACATTGTTTTACAAATTAATCCAGAACGTTGTTGGCATTTCTAGGCTAACGGTTATGAGTGATTAATGACAAACCTTTTTTTCCAGGTTAACCGCAAGGTTGCGAACACTTTTCGAAGTAAAACTGACTAGGCCTATCTGGACCGGATGTGAGTAGGGTGTGTTTTGCTACTGGGATTACTTGAGTAAAACAATTTTAGGTCTGGATGTAACTGGTCTAAACTGTTTATCCTTTAGTTATTTTATGTGGTCATAGGCCTATTATATCTAGTTACTCTGTCCATGAGCCGGTGGTTTGGGCTGTTTTGAGAAGTCTTGAGAGACTGATGCCTTGGAAAAATCATGTTTTGGTTAATCGCTTGATCTGAAGGATCTTCTTTCAGTATTTGAATTAACATATTTGAATCCGTTAGTATTCTATCCCTGACGCAATTGATTGAAAATGATATGTTGGTGGTTAAAAATAATATTCCCTCATTGATTTGCATGCCTGCGAGCATGAAAATTATTGCATTGAAATGTTATTTTAACATCTCCCAATCTGTCACGAGCAGCGCTCTTTAGGACAGTGGTTGTAGAAACTCATGGAATTGAAGCTCGACCTCATTCAAACTTTAAAATGGACGGCATCATAAAGTGTACAAAAGGCTCGGAAATTAAGCCATACAATGCCCGTGTCTTTAGATGGCAGAGCGACAGAGTTGCACAAACTTGTATGTGAAACATAACTTTTGTATAGTTTATTAATATGGAAGTAAGATTGGGAAATTGGGCTTTGTAGATAAATGGGAAAACTTTCTAATTATTCTTTCATTGGATTATAGTCTAATTAAAACACTTGCATTTTTCAATTCCATTAGTTCTGCAGTGGTTCGTTTGAGCTCTAAAACAATCTTTTTACTGCTTCACAGGTCACAAAGAACAAACTGCTATTCTGTGAGTATCACAATTGAGCCATGAAGAAGAAACTGCGAACTGTAAGTCTTTTTTATTTTTCCTTTTTGTACTGGGCCATCATTTTGGCCTAATGGTTGGTTGAGGTGGATAGGTCACCCTATCAGGTCACCTATCCACCTCAACAAAACAAAAATCCTTACTAATTAAGTCAACATACACCTATCAGGTGTATGTTGATTTAATTAGTAAGGATTTTTGTTGGGACATGGGCTAATTCAGTGTTTAGTTTGAACAAGTAATGAATGCTTTGTCGTTAGAAGTATAGGTTCATGTACATATTAAAGACATACTCCAGGGTTGTGTTCCGATCTCTTTTCTTCCCACTTTTCTACTACTTTCCTGTACAATGCATCTCCATCACACGTGTGTTGTCTTACTGATAGGGGGGTGGTCTGAGTGACCAGAGAAGCATGCTAGGGTGCTGTGCAGTCTGAAGTCTACAGTTCTGTAGGCGTGACCCCTCAGAAGGGACCAAGTGTTTAAGAGGCTGTCGCAATGACAGTTACATGAATTGGAATGTCCTTCAAGATGGTGTCGGGGTTTCCCCTGATGTGAAATGCCAGGGGCAAGGTGTGCGGGCTCTTCCCCTGGGCAACTGGAACACAACCTTGGTCTTGCATCAGAGAACCATGCAGCACAGTTCAACATTCCTCTCCATACTTCTGGAAGCCCTACGGTGTCTCAACCTCCCCAGTGGAAGTTGTGCACAATTGCAGTTCAGAAAGGGCACTTGATGGGATCTTAGCAGGATGGGTTCTGATTTGAGGGGACCCAACTGCCATTGCCACAAATGACTTTGCAGTTATGCCTGAGGAAGGTTTGCTGCATCTGAGCCAGCAAAGACCTCCTTGGCCTGCGTCACAACGGTGCGGTAAAGCGAACGCAAAACCACCCCACTGCTCAGATTTTACAGCCAATTCCGTGCTCGATCGTACCCTCACTCGCAAACAAGACCCCGAGGTACTTGAACACCTAAACTTGGGCTGTAGATTAATTTCCTACGCGGAGTAGGCAATCGACTGATTTCCTGCTGCGGGTCATGGCCTCATGTCTATCACAAAAAGGATTGGTGACCAAGCGCCGCCCCGACTGAGGCCGACGGGAACGAAGCAGATTTGTTGCCGACACGGCAGGCACAGCTCTCGCTTTAGGAGAACATGGGTCCGGTCTGTTGTGACCCCTGACCTGTCACGACCCCTGACCTTTACTGCCAGTGCCCCGACCCCAGCGGGTCATGTCCTGCAGGTGGTGGGCCAACAGGACGCAGAGGGGGGGGGGGGTGCCACGTTGCTTTTTCAGGTTGTGCCTGTGCCCTCTGTATCAAACCCGGGCTCTAGCCGGCGAGCCCTCCGTCTGGGCCTGGCTCCAGACGGGGGGGCCCTCCCCCCCCGTCTGGACCACCTCTTCTCTATTTTCAGATACAGACCAGCGGTACTTCATTGAAAACGTCTGAATCTTTTTATTCTGACGTTTCTGGATGACTTGAGTGTATGGCCTCAATCCACCGTGGTAACGAAGCGGGTTGTTCAGGCACACGTTCTGGCTTTTAATTCCATCTCCCACCCACTGGGTGGGATTGCTCGAGTGTCAAGCAGATTGGATATCAGCGTGACTGAATTATGCGAACAATGGATTCTTGGTACAATGGATGATGGACTAATGGCATAACGACTGGACAGATCTGACAAGTAAGAAAAGGAACCAGGAAATGTAAACTATTCAAGTTTGACAGTGCTGCGTGCCTGGGCTTCTTAACCCCCACTTGATGGATGGCTGGCAAGCCCTTTGGAGTACATCTTCTGTCCTCCCGTGCAGAAATGAGTCTTTCTAGAACCGTCATTTATTGGACCCGGAGCCATGTCCCTTGAACTAGAAACCGTCTTGGAAACATCGTAACTATGGTCCTCTTCAAGCAGCAGTATATGCTCGTCAAATGAGGTGGTAAAGAATCCCTCGCTGTGGCTTCAAGAGTTATGAAGAGAAACTTTGAAGTGGGTTCAATGTTCTCTCCTGTAAGAGCGAGGTTGTATTATAGTGGCTGAGGAAGAAGAGCCTTCGGATCCTATTCTTGGTACTTCTCCTTGGGGAGTCCCTGTCACGGTCTGGACGGATCTTCCAGTTTATGTAGCTACTGTTATGACAGTCTCCTGAACACTTTGTTTCATCTGAGGGGGCACCTCTATAAAACTGTAGACTTCAGACGGCACCGTATACTAGCATGCATCTGGTCACTCAGACTACACCCAGATCAATAAGACATCCTTCATGCAATGTGGATGCAATATTTTGGTAATGGCAAGAAAGTGGAGATAAGGCCTCGGAACAAAACGGAGCATGTAAATTCTGTAGCGCTGTAAATCAGGTAGATTTAGAATTATGGGTTTGGCAGTTTTTGAATCTCTAATGCTGCAGTACTGTCTGTTAAGCAAGAGTTTTAGCGCAGAACATAAATGAGGCAAATATGGGCACTTGAATTGGTGTCATTATGGTTTGTATTGATTTGATAAAGCATTCCAGCTCCCAAATTTCATCGTTGGGCGGTTGATTTGTCAGCTGAGGGGGGGGCCTCTGGCAGCACGTCGCAAGATCGGCATTTGCGTAACCGTCACCAAATAGCGATTAAAATCAGTAACATCCAGAGTATTAGAATTTCTTGTGTTTTAGACATCATGTAATATTGAAATGTAACATTGACAATTTTCCTTGAAGTTATTACGCCAAAAAAACGCGTCGATAATCGCACTCTACAACTGCGTTCTTGCGTGCACATTTTATAGTTGCGTATAAGAAGAGGATAAAGTTGAAGGCTGCGACATTTACATTTGAGGCAATTTGGTGTTTCCGCACCATGGCTCCTTGGATCTGCAGCAACCCAGCAGCTGAATATGGCTAAGTACCATTTTGCTATCATATTTCCATTGATGCTGCTAGTGTTCTAAATTCCTGTGCTGTGATTGTGCTGTAAACAAAATCAATTAGTGTGGAATTACTTTACACTATACTTATGGCGGCTAGTAGTAGTACTTATCTGAAAGTTCAACAGCTAAAATAATGCATCCATGTGCCACATGTTAAAGTAATATCAACCATAGAACGGTGCTGAGCTTGTAAATGCAGTTTGTCACCAGTTCTGCCTCCACATCCAGGTCCATCACCCCCCCCCCCCCCCCCCCCGTATCACCACTGGCCGAAGGACTCCATAGCAGTGAGGTCAGTGGACTTTAGTTTCATTGCTTGCCCTGAATACCTGGTCTTTATGTAGTCTCTACTGGAACTCTTAAAATTAAAGCAAGTATACAATGTTGGCATGCTAATTCATAAACCAAAAAGCATGCATCATTAATTATTGAGTTAATTTCTATTGGATGTGGTTGTGCTTGATTCTCTAGTTAATAAATAAAGCCTAATCATGGCACGTAGTATTCCCCGGGATTTAATTACACATACATATCGTACAAGACAGCTGTGTGAACATGCATTATAAAGATGCCGTCTTTCTTGATAGGATCCCCTGGACGAACCATGAGGCAGCAGGTGGACCAGAGGCCGGGAACCAGCAGGTTACTCCCAGGTATCATCACCGAGCTCTTCTGAGTCGCCCACAGGTTGTAGTGATTATAATTTTTTCGTTTTTCATTCTGTGTAATTTTACCAAGATGTTATTTGAGGTAACATTTTGGGTCGTATTGGCTATTAGTGCTGCCACTAATACTAGTACTATAGTATACACATTTTCTCTAGGTCAACTTGAGGAATTTCGATATTTGCTTCCCCTTTACAAATGTACGGGTGAAAGGATTACATCCACGGGTTAGTTACCAGATGATGGACTGAACTACCGCTGTTTGATAGCAGACCGGGGAGCTGATGGAGCTGATGGAGCTGATGCTGCAGGGGAGCTGATGGAGCTGGGGAGCTGATGGTGTAGGGGAGCTGATGGAGCTGATGCTGCAGGGGAGCTGATGGAGCTGATGGTGCAGGGGAGCTGATGGAGCTGATGCTGCAGGGGAGCTGATGGAGCTGGGGAGCTGATGGAGCTGATGCTGCAGGGGAGCTGATGGAGCTGATGGAGCTGATGCTGCAGGGGAGCTGATGGAGCTGATGGAGCTGATGCTGCAGGGGAGCTGATGGAGCTGATGCTGCAGGGGAGCTGATGGAGCTGATGCTGCAGGGGAGCTGATGGAGCTGATGCTGCAGGGGAGCTGATGGAGCTGATGGAGCTGATGGCGCCGGGCTGGGGGTCCGGCCTGACGCAGGATGTTCCTGTTGGGGTGAGTGAAGCCCAACTTTAAGGTTAATATTGCGTTCATTGCTTTATATTTTGTTCTTGGAGATGTTACTTTGGCCATCACTTATGATTGCTGATTTAGAGAACAGTCCTTGGTGGATGGCTCCATTGGGGAAACGTGTTAGACTCAATACCCCCTAAAGGCTGTGGCTCAATGGTCTGTGCTATTGGGTGGGTGACCTGAACTTTCTTTTCATACTGATTTAAAGTGTTTCTATATTGTGGATAGGTGAAGCTGATGACTCACCTGGAACGATGCATGGACCACAATGGGACCACAATGGGACTAATTAAGCCTTTGGAAGGTTAATGCCACTCACCTTTTTGTTTCTGTCATTTGATGACTAATTATGCTGTTGAATTCATAGACTGTTATACCTTTTTCCTGACTAACAAATTGCTAAGAGTGCATGTTTCTGAAGTAGAAAATCGTCTAGTCCTCCATCTTTTACACTCAAGCCAACATTTTGGTTCGGAATGATGTACACGTAAATGATGCACCCACCCGACCACAGCTCAACTACTACCACTGTTTGTTACCAGAGCAGGAGTCCATGGCTGAGGAAGGAGTCGTCAGGAGGAAGACCATGAGTCGGCCTGCCAACAAGCGTCACTGGGGAGTTTGCATAAACTGTTTTGTTTGCCATCAGACATGACCGCAAACGACCAATATTACCAAACCAGTCAGACTGCTTCTGTGTGTTACCAGACCACAAAAACTAGTGTGATGTTTGTTACCAGACTAAATAATCCTGTTGCAAGACAAACTACCACTGTTTGATACAAGACTAAATAATGCTGTTACCAGACAAACTACCACTGTTTGATGCAAGACTAAATAATGCTGTTACCAGACAAACTACCACTGTTTGATGCAAGACTAAATAATGCTGTTACCAGACAAACTACCACTGACGGATACCAGACTAAATAATGCTGTTACCAGACAAACTACCACTGACGGATACCAGACTAAATAATGCTGTTACCAGACAAACTACCACTGACGGATACCAGACTAAATAATGCTGTTACCAGACAAACTACCCCTGACGGATACCAGACTAAATAATGCTGTTACCAGACAAACTACCCCTGCTGGTTACCAGATGTTGAGGCGTAACCAATGCTGTTTGTTTTCCAGAGCCGTGGCGGAGCTATGTTGGAGGACTGGGCTGGTGAACGCTGTCCCTAGTGCGGGTAATGACACGCGCCTCTTAAGTGATTACCACTCTCACTGCCACCAAAGTTGAATACTACTGCTACGCTAGCCACTCAACTAGTCCTAAATCTGTACCTGAAGACGGCCCTTTTGATCAAATTAATTTTGAGAAATCCTTGCCTGGTTTAATGGAGCTCTGAGTGAATAGGATTTATTAAGACTCTATTTTGCTCTATATGTGGAGGCTGCAGAATCTTCGCTTTCTCACATAAGTACTAATTCATGACGGTTTTTGTTCACAGCCTGATTGTGATCAGAGGACGCAGACGGCTCTTTAGGGGTCACTTGGAGGACAACCATGTGTCGGTCTTTGGAAGGTAAAGGCTAGCGGTTAGTCAACAGTGTGTTCTAGATCATGTGACGACCAGAAGTATGCTCAATTCGCTTTTTAGGGTTCTGACTAATCTCGGTAACTGAGATGCTTGGCATTTGACACAGCTGATATGTAAGAGAAAGGTTGAATGAATAAAAACAAAATTCATTCTCTTTACCACTCCAGGCAGTGCTACTACGTTTACCAGACCAGGAGTCCTGGGCTGAGCAGCTGATGGGGGGGGGGGGGGGGACATTGCATCTGGAGGAAGACCATGGTTCTACCTGCCAACGAGCATTACTGGTAAGTTCGTGGAAACTGTATTAACTATCAGACATGGGTTCTGCGATCCTCCCCAAGTTGTCTGACTACATGCGATGACATTCATCTGAATCCACTGCAAGGCTTTGGATAAAAGTGTGCTAGGTTTATGAATGAGAATAATCCATGTCGTCCTTTATCAGCTGCTGAAATGCTGTGGCAGACACACCTGAGCTGTATCCTTAGACGGCAAAGTCCTTCAGGTCAGTAGTCCATGGCGGAAGATGAACTAAAAGGCCCTCTGCTTCGTAGTTTTGTTAAATTACTTCAGTTGTTATAACATATTGATTACCTGAGACTACAATGCAGGTGTTGAGTTGTCATTCTGTGAATAATTTGCATTTTTTCATCTCCATTTCAGAGTGACAAATAAAGAGCGCCTCATCGCAGCTGAAGTCATCGCTTTACTGGGGATTCATCGCTGGACTGTGGATCATCTCCTACATCCACAGAACTTTACTTTGTCATCATCTGTCACATAAGGATTCCTCCTAATGTGTTCCATTAAGGTTCTTTTTCCTTCAAGGTGTTTGGGTTCAGTGTTAGGGACAGAGTTAGGGCGAGTTGGTTGAGGAATGGGCTGGTTTCATGATTTAATGCTGTATTTTTGTATTGGGTTGGACATTGGACTAAAAAATCCAAGATGTTGTGCAAACGCTTTTTACAATATGTACTAATGGTGTTTCTATAATAAAAACCCTATAAAAAAAATCATGTTTAATGCTGTTTCCTTAGTCAGTATTTTCAACTAACCCTAACCCCCATGAGTTTACTAATGCATGTTGCATAATACAATATTCTCTACCTTAACCTCCCCTCTCCCTTAACCTCCTCCTTCCCATCTACGCTCAACTAACCTTAACACCCCCCCCTCTACCTTAACCTCCCCCCCTCTACCTTAACCTCCCCCCCTCTACCTTAACCTCCCCCCCTCTACCTTAACCTCCCTCTCCTCTACCTTAACCTCCCTCCTCTCCTCTACCTTAACCTCCCTCCTCTCCTCTACCTTAACCTCCCTCCTCTCCTCTACCTTAACCTCCCTCCTCTCCTCTACCTTAACCTCCCTCCCTCATCTACCTTAACCTCTCTCCCTCCTCTACCTTAACCTCTCTCCTCTAACCAAACCTTAACCCCTCCCCATTACCTTAGCCTCCCCTCTAACCATCTCTTTAGATTAATTTGCAACTGCGCCAAAATGTCCTGTAGAACCCAAATATGTTTATTTAACATTTGTGTTCAGTATTTCCTAGTGTGTATTTATGTGGCTGATAATTATATCCATTTTGAAATATCAAAATGTGTCTTCCAAAAGGATCTAGGCTATATTTTAGACCCTCCTTTGAGGCAGAGAACAGAAAGTTAATTAGCAAATCATTTTACCTGCGTCTGCCAAGTAACAAAGGACTAATATGTGGGTTTTTCTATTGTAGTGTATTGAAAGGGCCAGTCTTATATTGAAGCCCTCTTTCACACCACAACACTTTAGTAGCTGGTTCTATGTTTTAATGTGCAATTTGAATTGCACATTATTCATTGTTTTAATAAAATCATAAGCTTTCCCGCCTGTACCACTCTACAGTAATCCCAAGATTTGTGTGCCATATGGAGTCTAAAGCTTTCCTAAAATCCCTATATTTCTAAACGTTTTTTTTAACATCCTTCCCACCAGGGTGACAGAAGTTTTTAATTTGAATGTCCTGCAATCTACTTTAATTCAACTATAGTTAGGGGGAAATAAGGGGGGTTCGTTATTTTTTATTATAAATTCCTTATTCTTATTTTTTACACCGGTCAGACCATGTATCTCGGTTTTCAATATCTAGTTCTTCACGGCCGTTCTTACAAAGAGAGTTCCATTGGTTCTAGTTTGAATTACATTTGAGGCTTTCTTCAATTCCAAAAATGGGTTTTTCTGTGCAATGATTTTTTTGTTTTAACGATTGTGTTTACTTTACCATCCCATAATACCGTGGGTAAAGGGGCTCATTGTTTGGATCCCTGTGTTCAGTTTAGATCATTTTCTCACATGTTGGTTAACATTGTGACACTCTGTCTTACAAGGGATTGTTATCATTTTAGTTTAGTTGTGCATGCTCTCCGTCCTGCTTTTGGTGCTCTGGTCTTTAATATGTTATGGACACCATTGTTTTGGACAGCCAGAGCTTCGATAGTGTTGGGGTACAGATATTAAGGAAACACCACTATCAGTGACTGACTCTCTCAGCTGTTCATTGCTTCTTGGTATTCTGCAGGGCATCCTTGTGCCCATCTGTATGGTCTTAGTATACTGAACAGCCCATCGGGAGAGTGAGAGGGTTGTCTTGTTAGCGAGGAGAGTCATTTGTCTGTGGTCTGATCAGAGAGTTGGGGGCTTCACTGTCAACATGCTGACAGACTATGGCTCCATGTCTGTGATCATGTCATCAACAAGGCGGTCGTTGCCATAGGTCATCTCTGAGTGTCCCCTCCCAAAGATCTTCCCCTCTAACGCAACCATCAACAATGAAGAGACTTGGGCCCAATCCCATTTCTACCCCTTACGCCTTCCCCTTACCCCTTCCCCTTACCCCTTCCCCTTACCCCTTCAAAACAAGGGGGAGGGGTAAGGGGAAGGGGTAGAAATGGGATTGGGCCTTAGGCTTCAAAACTGTTGTAATAGATCTTGCTCATTTCTGTTCAGAGTCTTATCGTTATAGGCTGCAGATTGAGATGAACAGTAGGAGTTTCATCGGTGATGCATCGGTGTCCTTTGGTACTGGACTCATCAGGTTGCATAACAGTCTGGGCGATTCCCCAGAGATGGCGATGTGACCCTCACCTTGGTATTCACACAGATCTCTGACTCAAGGCAGGGGAATATTTCATCACAGATGTAAGGGGATTCAGTGCGGATGGATGTAGACTGCAAATAAGTAGATATCCTCTTCTGTCGGAATAAACTCTTTATTTTCAGCTAAATGTTTTTTTTCCTATTTTAAAGAATTTGTAGTGATTTTTATCCTTCAGATTTATACCAAATAATGAGTACGCTGGAGTCTCCACTGTCGTATATGATGTGGCTGAATTATGAGGACAGTGGGAGGACACATCTTCTCTGCACCATGTTTCTGATAAATTAAAATGTCAATGTTTCTTAAACAGTTTCTAATGCTGTGTCAAGCTGAGGAGGTGTGTGTGTGTGTGTGTGTGTGTGTGTGTGTGTGTGTGTGTGTGTGGGGGTGCTATCTGGTGGATCAGGTACAGCAGGCTGTCTCAGCGGGTCAGGAGCGAGCAGGGGAGTGACAGCCTGAGGCTGAGAGGGATCTCTGATCTTTTCCCGGGTTCCTTATCGTTCCAACTGCCTCACAGGGCTTTGTTCCCTGCTCTCTCGTTCCTGTTTGATGTTGTCCATCTGGCCATTTGAGAGCTTTATTTCCCTCCTCGATGGAGTATGTAAATTGCCTGACATTGACAGACCAAATTCACAAATGTGTGTCAGTCTACGAGCCTCTCACTTAATTTTTCTATTTCCATGGGGCGTAATCCACAGACCAAGGGAAGTCTATAAGGCCTCTGACACAATTGGATTGACCGGCAACCAATCAGAGCCATGAAATGTGTGACACAGCAGTGGCAGCAATCTCCGTTGTATATGAAAATGCCTTAATGCGTCCCATAGGGCCTCATCGTACCAGACCTGCGGCGTATTGGATAGAAAAATGATTAGATAATATAAGATAAACAATGAATTATGTTTATCTCATATTTAAAAGAAGTCTCGGAGTCGGGCATGTCTCCTCAGCTCCTCTCCTAAGTTCCTCAGCTCAGGAAACCTCAGCTGCTCATTTATTACTTTGTGTTTTCATTCACACATTTTTTTAAATTTATTTTCTTTCCCTCATCAAAAAGTCGTTAATAGGTCATTGTATACACAGATGTCTCCCTCGCTCTCTCTCTCTCTCTCTCTCTCTCGCTCTCTCGCTCTCTCGCTCTCTCTGTCTCTCTCTCTCTCTCTCGCGCTGTCGCTCTCTCTCTCCCTGCCAGAGTTGACATGTTGCAGCCAATCATCTCTCTTCTCTAATTACAGCTGACATGAATTACCAGGTTGTGATTAAGAGTGCCCTGAACCATGTATCACACACAGGCACGCACGCACGCACACACACACACACACACAACCTCAAACACCTAGAGTAGTAAACAGGGTCTCTTCAATCCCATCATTATCACTGCAACTCTCCTTTAGGTCAGTCTTTCTGTCTGTCTGTATAGAGATTTGACTCCTCAATCATCTCCAGACCTCCAATCTTTCCTCCTCCTCCTCTTCTCCTTACCTCCATGCTGATCCTCCTCCCCTCCCCTCACTCTCCTCTCCTCCCTCCCTCTCCCCCCTCACTCTCCTCTCCCCCTCACTCTCCTCTCCTCCCTCTCCTCTCCTCCCTCCCTCTCCTCTCCCCCCTCACTCTCCTCTCACCCCTCACTCTCCTCTCCCCCCTCACTCTCCTCTCCCCCTCACTCTCCTCTCACCCCTCACTCTCCTCTCCCCCTCCCTCTCCTCTCCCCCTCACTCTCCTCTCCTCCCTCACTCTCCTCTCCCCCCTCCCTCTCCTCTCCTCCCTCACTCTCCTCTCCCTCTCCTCTCCTCCCTCTCCTCTCCCCCCTCACTTTCCTCTCCTCCCCTCACTCTCCTCTCCCCCCTCACTCTCCTCTCCCCCTCCCTCTCCTCTCCTCCCTCCCTCTCCTCTCTCCCCTCACTCTCCTCTCCCCCCTCACTCTCCTCTCCCCCTCACTCTCCTCTCCCCCCTCACTCTCCTCTCCCCCTCACTCTCCTCTCCCCCTCCCTCTCCTCTCCCCCCTCACTCTCCTCTCCCCCCTCCCTCTCCTCTCCCCCTCACTCTCCTCTCCCCCCTCACTCTCCTCTCCCCCTCCCTCTCCTCTCCCCCCTCCCTCTCCTCTCCCCCCTCCCTCTGAACAACGGGAAAAACAGCACAACAATATTTAGACAGAATAGATTAGCACTTCCGCTGACGGAGTAGACATTAATATTCCTGGTGTTTGACTGCTGCGTGTTTACCGTACAGTTTGAACTCGTTAGCTGTTTAAGGGCTTAAGGGTTGGCTAGTTGAAAGGGTTAGGTAGTTTAGGGTCAGGTAGTACAAACGTTTGGGTGTTGGTGAGGTGTCATCCTACCAGGAGCTCAGCTGGGGAGAGAGACGGTTGTTTGTGCCAGAAGTGTTACAACCGAGCCACGAAGCGTGATGAATCTTTCACCCTAAAGCACACTCTCTTCTCAATAACCCCTAACTGCAGGCTGATTGGTCTAAATAACGCTTGTTAGTTATAGACCAATGGGCCGACCTGAGGCTCAGAGAGATGGAGACCGACATTGTTATTGTATTTCCCTCTAATGGCTCTGTAGAGTAGAGAAATATATCCGTCTAAAGTCTGTCTCTATGAGGGGAGTACAGATAGAGATCTATAGTCTGTCCTTGTTTTGAGGTCACAAGCTTTTTAATTAAATTAGGATAAGTCAACAGGTGGTTATATCCGATAGAACTATCATATCTATATATATACATCTACTTTTCTTTTTTAGCCACAAAATCGACCTCTGCATGGTAAAACAAGTCTGAGGATGAGTTTGTTTGTGTTTGTGAGCGAGTTGCCGTGTGAATGAGTATGAGTATGTGACTGATTGTGTTTGTGTGTGTGTGTGTATGTGTGCTCTGTGTGTGCGTGTTTGTTCGAGAGAATGCATGTGTGTGTGGGAGAGACAGTTTGTGTGTGTGGGTGTGTGCGTGCCTCTGTGTGAGTATGTGGATTTGTGTGTGTGAAAGATATTGAATATGTGTGTGTGAGTGGAGGGTAATGGGTCTACTTTAGTGTTGGCAGCTGGGAGACGTTAGAATGCTTTTATCATCTGATAGAAAAAGCACACAGTCAGAGGAATGAGAGGAGAAGAGGGGGAGGAGAGGAAGACTATAAGAGTTTATTTATGCGTTTTTATTAATTAGACTTATCGACATTTCAGACCTTTTACTCCAAAGGATATCATCTTTAAAACTAACAATATATTTTCTTTCTCTCTCTCTCACTCCCTCTTTCTTTCTCTCTCCATCCCTCTGTCTCTCTGTCCAACATAAC
Organism: Gadus morhua; assembly: GCF_902167405.1. Classification (NCBI taxonomy): domain Eukaryota; kingdom Metazoa; phylum Chordata; class Actinopteri; order Gadiformes; family Gadidae; genus Gadus; species Gadus morhua. The sequence goes on along the minus strand of NC_044065.1, from coordinate 1,927,834 downwards.
CAACCATTTTCCCGAAGCATTGAAACTGGAACAACTCAATTTCACCCCTCACTGCGACCGTATGTGCGTGACTGTGTGTGTGTATGCATGTGACCGTGTGTGTGTGCATGTATATATATGTGTGCGTGTTTGTGTGTATGTGTGTGGAGAGATTGATACAGACGGCCGATAATATGCTGGTGTTTTCAATAAAGCTTATCTGGGTTGGACAGAGTTATGACCTCATGGGCTACTTGTGACATCACATCCAATCTCCGAGGTCTGATTTGCATGGTGATAGAGTTAACAACTGTGTAAGAAGCGCAAATTCATCTAATTAATCAATTTAAGAGGCCTTGTCACAGAAACAAGACAATGGACGGATCACACTGCAAAATAGATTATCTTGGAAATGGCTATTTGAACCATTGTCACTGTGCCAGAACTGTCATGGTTGCAAAGTTCTTGTCATGGTGAACTTGAGACTTAATGCAAACAATCTCTTCGGTACTCTCTCTCCTCTCTCGTCCTCTATCTCCCTCTCTCCTCTTCTCCCCTCCTCCCTCCCCCTCTCCTCTCCTACTCTGTTCTCTCCCCCCTCTCACCCCATTCCCTCCTCTCCCCTCTTAATAGAGGCAAAACATCAAAGTGAGGATTTAAAACCAAGTTCACTCTGAAGACCCAGAGAGAAAGCAGGTTAAAGGAGAATAAAGGTATTTAAGGGGTACTTAACTCTTGATATGTGCATTGTGACTATGGAGATGGATGGGTACCAACAACACACAATGTTGCCATTAGTATTGCATAGTATCGGAGAGAGGAGAGGGGATATGTCAATATTTGTGTTTGAAGATAAATCCGAAAGTCAACAAAACACCTTATTAATATTCTAATATCCATGCATAACACAGACATGACTGCACCGACGCACTAAGACCTTTCAATGATTTACACACACTTTAATCACGTTCTCTTGTTCTCTCTCTCTCTCTATCTCTCGCCCTCTCTCACACGCACACATGCACACACACACACACACACACACACACACACACACACACACACACACACACACACACACACACACACACACACACACACACACACACACACACACACACACACACACACACTCAAATATCTATATGCAATACATATCTAATGGGAGACAGAGGTTTAAGTAGAGAGAGAGAGGGAGAGAGTAATCCAGGGAAACGGCACTTTAGAACTCTCCACGAGCTCCATTTACCGGAGCTTAATAGGTGTGCAACTGGGAGGGTGATGAGAGGCGCGTGACGTGTCCCCAGTGGGGAGCGCGAGAGAGATTGAATGATGGCGGCAGTGTCCGTGACCGTAAACACCGCGTGAAGGCTCGCTTTGAGTGGTGTACAGCGCGTGCGCGCGCGCACACACACTCCTCGGCTACTGTCACGCGCTGCCGCGGTGACACGGCGTGAGGTCGTTCACCGGCTGTCGGTATTTACCGACTCCACGCGCAGCTAAACCCCGCGAAGAGCGAACTCTGCGGTCGGAGGGTAGGTGATGTTTTGATGTGATGCATGATTAATATTATTATATGTAATGACGCTGTACTGTTGACCTGCATTATTTATTGAACGTCATGAAGCCGTTAGTCCTACCGGGAGCCACAAACGGCTGCCGAGCTCACACCTCATGTCCCCGGGTTACTGGGTGTCTGGTACCGGGTCTCGGCAGATATCGAACCGAACCCTATGTGGTATGTCTGCGGTGTTTGTTGTTATGAAATGAAAAAAACTATTTATGACAGACCACACCGCACGTTGTCTCATGAAAAACAACAGGTGAACGAGGCTGTGAATTGAGTTTAATGCTGCCGTCCCTCAAACTCTTTACCGGCGGTCATCACCGGAGGATGTGTCTGTGGAGTCCCGCGGACCGGACTGGATCCCTGTCTGAACTTCTGACTACTCTGTACAACTCTATCCGTCTGTCTACCTGTAGCTGTCTGTCGACCTACCTACCTGTCTGTCTGTCAGTCTACCTGTATGTGTCTGTCTGACTACCTGTCTTTCTGTCTGCTTTCCGTCTGTCTACCTGTAGCTGTCTGTCTACCTATATCTACCTGTCGGCCCGTCTACCTGTCTCTCTATAGCTGTCTTTCTGACTACCTTTCTGCCTGTCGGTCTATCCATTGTCTGTCTGTCTGTCTGTCTGTCTGTCTGTCTGTCTGTCTGTCTGTCTGTCTGTCTGTCTGTCTCTCTGTCTGTCTGTCTGTCTGTCTGTCTGTCTGTCTGTCTGTCTGTCTGTCTGTCTGTCTGTCTGTCTGTCTGTCTGTCTGTCTGTCTGTCGGTCCGCTTGTCTGCTTTCTATCTGTCTACATGTCTGCTTCTGTCTACCCATGTCTGTCTTTATTACAAACATCTGTCCGTCTGTTATATTTTACGTTACGCTGTGTTATAGGTTAGCCTACTAGGGATACGCTTTTCTACGTTACTATGGTAACAGAATTGTGGCTGTTTTATTGATTCTACAGCAGTAATCAGTCTGCATGGCAGTTTGTTTCTGTCACCGTGTGACAACGTAATAACTCCCAATAGCTGTTTGCTCTCTGGGATTGAATGTGTTTAATTTCAGATCTGTTTAATGTGTTTGTAATAATACGCCCATAAGTAGGACAATTTGTGGACATTTCAACCGGTTAGTGAGGTGGTTCCCAGGGAGAAGACGCCTCCTACAGGCAGACTGCAGAGCTGCAGGTCATTAGTGGTGCTGAATATTTATCAGTAGGCCTCCCATTAGCGCCCATTACCACCAGCTGTTCGCTCTCTGGCGAACAGTTTGGTGCTTCGGTGGTTTCTCAATCATTTGGTTGTTTAGTTCCACAAATTAATGTTGACAGATTATCATTTAGATGACGTACCGTCATTTATATAAACTTTAACATGAGTTTCGATGTACAAGCAACTCACACACACTCACAAGCTAAGGCTGTTCGAAACATTATGGATGAGAACAGCTTCTATCAGCTTCCACAAACATTGACTTTATACCAAACCCGTCGGGTATGAGTGTAAATAATGACACAATACTGACAGATCCGAGCTGGAGTGTTGGCGAGCTTATATATGTTTAAGGAACACAAGGTGTAAACTATCGTGTATTTGAAAGATTGTGGTGAATATTGGAATGGTTTGAAAACACTTTGGAGACACAGTGTGTGGGTTTGCTTCAAAGCTGTCATTTGTAGGCCCAACGATTGTTGTCGTCCCCCCCTCACACACACACACGCATACACACAGTTCCTGATTTTGCAGCAGCAGCAACACGAAGAGAGATGATTCCATGCGTGTGTCTTTGGTAGTTGTCTGGGGATTAGTGTGTATGTTGACAGACTGATCCATACTGTGCGTGGATTCATGTGATATTTATAATCTAAAACCTCCACAGCTTTATTTTTATGTTCGGTTTATTTTGTGTACAAGAAATATTCTGTGAATGTTCGTTGCCTCGTCTCTCTTGTTTTTAATGCATACACTTCGATTTTAGAGAGAATTTTTCATGAGACATAAAACGCAGAGGGATGGACAGTGTCTGTCTGTTTCCTGTATGTCTGTCCGTCTTCAGAAGAGATCAAGTCTGTCAAGCAATGAAGTCTGTCAAAAAGTTTGACTAAGTCTTTCACCTAATTGGGATGTCAACCAGGTGAGTTGTTCAGATGTGTCACTCGAAGGTTGAGGTTTGAAGTACTACAGATGAGTTGGCCAGGTGTGTGACCAGCAGGTGGAGGTTTGAAGTACTACAGGTGAGTTGGCCAGGTGTGTGACTAGCAGGTTGAGGTTTGAAGTACTACAGGTGAGTTGGTCAGGTGTGTGACTAGCAGGTTGAGGTTTGAAGTACTACAGGTGAGCACAACTCAAAACTCACCTGTTCAAACTCGCACACAACGTCTAACTGATCACTGTTTTGATTGTTTTTTTTTTGTTTTGTCTTGTTTTTGTTTTATTTATTTCTTATTGCTTATGTTTATTTATTTTTACACAATGTCTTGTTTTGTTTTTTAAAAAAATGTATGAAGACTATATGCTCTGTAAGGTGACCTTGGGTGTCTTTTAAGGCGCCTCTAAATTAAATGTATTATTATTATTATTATTAGTTGGCCAGGTGTGTGACTAGCAGGTTGAGGTTTGAAGTACTACAGGTGAGTTGGTCAGGTGTGTGACTAGCAGGTTGAGGTTGGAAGTACTACAGGTGAGTTGGTCAGGTGTGTGACTAGCAGGTTGAGGTTGGAAGTACTACAGGTGAGTTGGTCAGGTGTATGCGTAACCAGACAGGCGTTAGATCGACCGCCATGAGTGACAAAGAGGCTTCTGTTTACGCCACAATAAAAGCTCTCTGCCGTCTCCAGCCCTGTGTGCTTCATCTTTAACACTAAACAGCACATTAGTTCGTTAATATTAATTTTGTGCCATTGACAAAGATTGCAGAGAGTTTTCTACTTATTACAAGGCACAACAAATGGGAAAGTTTGCACGCACGCACGCACGCACGCAAGCACGCACGCACGCACGCACGCACGCACGCACGCACGCACGCACGCACGCACGCACGCACGCACGCACGCACGCACGCACGCACGCACGCACGCACGCACGCACGCACGCACGCACGCACGCACGCACAGACACAGTCTCTCTCCGTTCCGTCTGTCATGATGCATTCTCCACATCGCTCTGAGTGTATCTATTATAAATGAAGAGGGATGAGGCGAATGAACATTCACTGAATATTTTCTATATCTAAAATAAACCGTCCATGCAAATAGTGGAGAATTTAGGTTAAAGATGTCACATCATGACTCGTTCTCTCTCTCTCTCCCTCTCCCTCTCCCTCTCCCTCTCTCTCTCTCAGGTGAAGATGTCATGATGCTTCCGGTCTCCAGGTTGAAAGGTCACCAGCCGGTTGCCATGGTTACCGCCCCCTGGCCCTCACTGGTGCTGCCCTCCGAGGCCCCGCCCCCTTGCCTTTGGTTCGCCGGCCACAGTGGGGGGTGGTACGACCTCAGGCCCCGCCCACTTTACTACCCAGCCCCTTACTGGACCCCCCCGGAGGTATCCGTCGTCAGGGTAACAGACACACACACACACACACACACACACACACACACACACACACACACACACACACACACACACACGCTCAGAAAGAACTATGCGCTGTGAGTGGCCACAGTTCAAAGAAGCTAAATAAATGCAGAGTCCATTCACAACAATAAATATGAAACATTAGAAATGGACGATTGGGTTGTCTTCTTCCTCAACTCCATCGTCAGAGTTAGCTTCGTCGGGCCTCCCATTGGTTGATGTAGAATTGACTGTTTCCTGTCAGTGGGAGCTTCCAGGCTGGGAGATGGTTCCTCTCCTCCCTCCGCTCTACCACTCCTCTCTCCTCCTCCCTCCGGCGCCTCCTCCTCTCCCCAAGGTCTGCTGGAGGAGCAGCGGGCCGAAGGTACACCCAGAACCCCCTGTTGGTCTGACTGTGGTTACAACCGCCGGAAATTATTCGAAAACATCCTTTATATTTGTATTTTGTTGCTACTTACGCAAACTCCGCAGGTTAACATGTTCGGTTGTTTCTGGTGGACCGTGCCACATTCTGTGATGTTTGTGACACTTGCTTACCTCGGTACAGCTGGTGGACGGTTGGATTTACCCAGAGGACTTAGCGGTGTTCCCCCAGCCGACCAATCAGATCCCTCCCCGGAGACACACCCCCAGGACACGCCCTCTTCTGTCGCCAGTGGCTGCATTGCTCGGTAACACCCCTCAGGAAGAAGATACAAGGGTCAGATCAGTCACCAATTGGTTTCATTTAAGTCTTAGGTTAGAGTTGTCAGGTATGGGTAGAGGGTAAGACATGGTTAAGTTGAGGTAATAGATGGTTCAACGTCAGTATTTGGTAAGATGGTTAAGTTTAGGTAATAGCTGGTTCTACGTCGGTATTAGGTAAGATGGTTAAGTTTAGGTGTATGGTTAAAGGTCATTATGTTTCGGTATTAGATGTATTCTTCTCTGGGCTGATTGACTGCAATGGTAACCATGACAACGGGGATGTCTACAGAAAGTTGCTTAGTTCCGTAATTTAAATGTAGATCTGTGTGTGTGTGTGTGTGTGTGTGCGTGTGTGTGTGTAACCATACTGGCCGTCATGTTGAATTGAGAGAGAGGGAGAGGGGAGAGGGAGAGAGAGATGTGTCGAATAGCGAGCGAGTGTCTGCCATCAGGCCAGTGTTAGCGTGTGGGCGATAAGCTGCTAATCTGCCATGTTGTACGCTGAATGAATGTCAGCTCGTTATTTCTGATCTCAACGGGCGACAGGATGTCCGTAGCTCCGGCTCACACCGGGAGGAGAACCCTACTTAAGTGCTGTTGTGTTAATTGGAAATAGTGTGATGCAACCAAGCCAACACTTCATCATTGAACCTTTGAAATATACCTCTCATGATGTAGTCCAATGCGATTGGCTCAGATCGGCCACAGTGCAGCAGGCTCAGCCTTCGTGCCTCCGCGCTCCAGACTACTGCTTGAAGGTGGAGTGATCAAGCCTTAGCTCGTTATATTGTTCACACCATGCTAATTAAAACCGTCTAAATGTCTGTCTTCTGCCTGTAGGAGGAGCGTTCAGGGAATTGGCGGCTCCACTCCAGTGGCATAAAGGGGCGTGGTCTGATAAGAGGGCGGGGCCTGAGCGGGAGGCGTGCCCTGTGTTGAAGGCGTGTCCTGAGAGGCAGGTGTCGCCTGTCAAGAACATCTGGTCGGAGAGGGAGGCGTGGCCTATAAAGCGGATTGTATTCCCCGTCCATCTCCACAAAGAGGCGGGACTTAGTCATTTCATCAGCCAGGACAGATGGCCCCGCCCACTGTTCCAGGTAACAGTCATTCGGTTCGCCTGCGTGCCTGTCTGTCTGTCTGTCTGACTGATTATGAGGTTATGAGGTCTATCATGATGTCACTGGTAATGA
>NC_044065.1:1888355-1915855 GCF_902167405.1 Gadus morhua | reverse complement strand
CTTGAAGAGGAGGGACAAAGAGAACCGAGTGCGACTGAGCAGAATGCGATGAGGGCCCTCTCCTTTAACCAAACCTCCTAACCTCCCCTTTAACCAAACCTCCTAACCTCCCCTTTAACCCCAGCCTCCTAACCTCCCCTTTAACCAAACCTCCTAACCTCCTCTTTAACCAAACCTCCTAACCTCTCCTTTAACCAAACCTCCTAACCTCTCCTTTAACCAAACCTCCTAACCTCCCCTTTAACCCCAGCCTCCTAACCTCCCCTTTAACCAAACCTCCTAACCTCCCCTTTAACCAAACCTCCTAACCTCCCCTTTAACCAAACCTCCTAACCTCCCCTTTAACCAAACCTCCTAACCTCCCCTTTAACCAAATCTCCTAACCTCCCCTTTAACCAAACCTCCTAACCTCTCCTTTAACCAAACCTCCTAACCTCTCCTTTAACCAAACCTCCTAACCTCCCCTTTAACCCCAGCCTCCTAACCTCCCCTTTAACCAAACCTCCTAACCTCCCCTTTAACCAAACCTCCTAACCTCCCCTTTAACCGAGCCTCCTAACCTCCCCTTTAACCAAACCTCCTAACCTCCTCTTTAACCAAACCTCCTAACCTCCCCTTTAACCAAACCTCCTAACCTCTCCTTTAACTAAACCTCCTAACCTCTCCTTTAACCAAACCTCCTAACCTCCCCTTTAACCAAACCTCCTAACCTCCCCTTTAACCAAACCTCCTAACCTCTCCTTTAAAAAACCTCCTAACCTCCCCTTTAACCAAACCTCCTAACCTCCCCTTTAACCAAACCTCCTAACCTCCCCTTTAACCAAACCTCCTAACCTCCCCTTTAACCAAACCTCCTAACCTCTCCTTTAACCAAACCTCCTAACCTCTCCTTTAACCAAACCTCCTAACCTCCCCTTTAACCCCAGCCTCCTAACCTCCCCTTTAACCAAACCTCCTAACCTCCCCTTTAACCAAACCTCCTAACCTCCCCTTTAACCAAACCTCCTAACCTCCCCTTTAACCAAACCTCCTAACCTCCCCTTTAACCAAATCTCCTAACCTCCCCTTTAACCAAACCTCCTAACCTCTCCTTTAACCAAACCTCCTAACCTCTCCTTTAACCTAACCTCCCCTTTAACCCCAGCCTCCTAACCTCCCCTTTAACCAAACCTCCTAACCTCCCCTTTAACCAAACCTCCTAACCTCCCCTTTAACCGAGCCTCCTAACCTCCCCTTTAACCAAACCTCCTAACCTCTCCTTTAACCAAACCTAACCTCCCCTTTAACCCCAGCCTCCTAACCTCCCCTTTATTGGTTTATTAAAACGATTAGACTGGACCACAACAATATCGAGGCTGGACAACGACGACTTTAAGAATGAAGAATGAACCACAAGACTAGACTAAAGCCTCCTTCCCTCTCCCCAAACTTTGCTGAAGTCTGGAAGAAGAGACTACAACATGACAACTGGACGACCAGAGGACCGCTGAGCCAAGAACCTGTCTGCACTGAACTGGGCCACAGACTGAAAGCTAGCTTCAATGCTAGCTGAAATCTGTCCAGTTGATAATAGAGCACAACATACATGTCTGTCTGTCTGTCTGTCTGTCTGTCTGTCTGTCTGTCTGTCTGTCTGTCTGTCTGTAGTGATGGGTTAGTAGAAACAAGAAAGTTCATGTTGTTCTAGAGATCATACTATACTACACATAGGACTGTGTTTTTACCGGGTAGCTCAGTATCCACCAGTTGATGACTTGTTATAGTGGGCAGCTCCTCGTTTACACCAGTATGAGACTTGCTGTACTGGTAAGCTCCAAGTGCAACCAGTAAGAGACTGGTTGCCCATTATAACCAGTAGTAGACTGTGTTGTACTACTCGCATCTGTAGCACCCGTTTTTAAAGTCAATAAACTGCTGGCTGTCAATACCGTTAACATGAACACGTTTCCAAGTTTTGTTTTTATAATATTTTCTGTATTTCTTTTTAATTAAATTGTGTTTTTACGACTCTAAATCCAGAACATATTGCATAATATGTTTGCATTATGTGGCCCCACCTCTTCCTGTGATGTCATTTGGTTGCCAGTCAATCAACCAATCCAACCCCCCCCCCCCCCCTCTTCAAAGACTTTATCTACCTGTGGTGTCATGTCCTGCCGTTGGTTGGTTCTCATTGTACTAGTGTTGCTAGTGGCCATCTTGTCTTGGTGGTGATGTCGTATAAGTGGACAATAGTGGTCTTGTTCGTAGTTTGCCTCATTTAGAAAGAAACCGATTTGTCAAACAAAGAAACGTACATGTTTATTGTGCACTGATGTTGGTGCCCAAATTTCTTTTTTTTTTTTTTTTAAATTAAATAATTGCGTTAATCGCGCGATACAATTTTTAACGCCGTTAAATTTGGTTTGAGTTAATGCCGTTAATAACGCGTTTAACTGACAGCTCTACTCCTAACCTCCCCTTTAACCCCAGCCTCCTAACCTCCCCTTTATTGGTTTATTAAAACGATTAGACTGGACCACAACAATATCGAGGCTGGACAACGACGACTTTGAGAATGAAGAATGAACCACAAGACTAGACTAAATCCTCCTTCCCTCTCCCCAAACTTTGCTGAAGTCTGGAAGAAGAGACTACAACATGACAACTGGACGACCAGAGGACCGCTGAGCCAAGAACCTGTCTGCACTGAACTGGGCCACAGACTGAAAGCTAGCTTCAATGCTAGCTGAAATCTGTCCAGTTGATAATAGAGCACAACATACATGTCTGTCTGTCTGTCTGTCTGTCTGTCTGTCTGTCTGTCTGTCTGTCTGTCTGTCTGTCTGTCTGTCTGTCTGTCTGTCTGTCTGTCTAATAGTAATACTACACATAGGACTGTGTTTTTACCGGGTAGCTCAGTATCCACCAGTTGATGACTTGTTATAGTGGGCAGCTCCTCGTTTACACCAGTATGAGACTGGCTGTACTGGTAAGCTCCAAGTGCAACAAGTAGGAGACTGGTTGCCCATTATAACCAGTAGTAGACTAGGTTGTACTACTCGCATCTGTAGCACCTGTTTTTAAAGTCAATAAACTGCTGGCTGTGAATACCGTTAACATGAACACGTTTCCAAGTTTTGTTTTTATAATATTTTCTGTATTTCTTTTTAATTAAATTGTGTTTTTACGACTCTAAATCCAGAACATATTGCATAATATGTTAGCATTATGTGGCCCCACCTCTTCCTGTGATGTCATTTGGTTGCCAGTCAATCAACCAATCCAAGCCCCCCCCCCCCCCCACTCTTCAAAGACTTTATCTACCTGTGGTGTCATGTCCTGCCGTTGGTTGGTTCTCATTGTACTAGTGTTGCTAGTGGCCATCTTGTCTTGGTGGTGATGTCGTATAAGTGGACAATAGTGGTCTTGTTCGTAGTTTGCCTCATTTTGAAATAAACCAATTTGTCAAACAAAGACACGTACATGTTTATTGTGCACTGATGTTTGTCAATATGCAGCTAAAATAAAACGGAAACTGACACACACACACACACACACACACACACACACACACACACACACACACACACACACACACACACACACACACACACACACACACACACAACCACATGTCGGTCACACTCTGTTGCCAAGACAACCAGAGATCATTTAACAGGAATTGCAATTCCCAGCTGGAGTCAACACACATTTCTCTCTGCTCTCGTCTCTCACCTCCTTCCTCTCCTCCTCTCTCCTCATCTCTACTGTTTGGTGACAGCGAAAACTAAGCCAACTATTCTGTTCTCCTCCTCCCCCTCTCCTGCCCCTCACCCCTCTCTCTCTCATCGTTCCTCTCACTCTCCTCTCTCCTCCATGTGACAGGGTGTTTTAGTAAACAGAGTTAAGTGCTCCCATCAGTCTCAAGATTACCTAAAGGTTCATGGGTGTGTGGGTGGATGGGTGTGATTGCCAGTAAATTGCTATCAAAGTATACTTAAGATGTCCGGCTGAGAGGGGGGGGGGGGAGGAGATGATGGGAGAGGAAACCAAAACAGGAGGTTCCTGGGAACGCATGAGGAAGAACAGGATGAAGGTGACGTCTTTATAGGTCAGTAGGATAGTCAGTCAGTAGCAGCATCAGTAGAATAGAGTCAGGATCCATCCAGTCAGCAGGATAGAGTGAGTCAGTAGGAACGTCGGTAGATTAGAGTAAGTTAATAGGAGAGTCGGGATACAGCCAGTAAGATGGATTCAGTAGGGTAAAGTCAAGTCAGTACGATAGTTAGTAGAGGCAGTAGGCTACTGTCCGTACAAAACACCATATCACATTCAATTAAACTAAATATAACATAATATAACAGAGCAGTTAATATAACAACGTAACCCAAGCTTGCATAAACTTATTCTGTAGTTGTGGGCACTTTCCCCCCCCCCTCCTTCTAGTTCGTGTCTCTCATGTTAAACAGTTTTTATTGCTGATGATAAACTATTGAATTTGCAGCTTCCTATAATTTCTCATTGATGCGTGTGGAGTTGGTGATTGTTTTTATGCTAATGGAAAAATATCTTGACGCTGCAGTTTGTACGTGTGTGTGTGTGTGTGTGTGTGTGTGTGAGAGAGAGAGAGAGAGAGAGAGAGAGAGAGAGAGAGAGACTCAGCTGGGTGAGACGTGTGTTAATTGTGTGCATGTTTATTGTATTGTCTGAATGAAAGTGTGCAACAGAGCATGAGCAAAAAGATGTCTACATGTGCAAAAACAGAATATATGCTGTGTTTGATTGTGTATATTTAAATATATATATATATAAATATATGCTACCCACACACATCATTGTGTGCATGTACATTTAGTCTGTTCATGTGTATCCATATGTACTTGATGTGCGAGTGTATGTGTGTGGGTGGTTTTATCACTATCGGAAATAAGGAGGATGACGGCTTCCTAACTACCTAGTCTCCTACTTACTCCTAGCTCCCTGGATATCGGGGGGGATTAAATGAGTTAGAATATATAGTCAACATTCATGAATATAAATACCTTGTTCTGTGTCTGCATATTTTATATTAAGCTACATGTGTGCGTTACAAATGTAACATCGCCTCCATTGTGTCGGTCGACGGTACTCTTTATCCCTGAGACGCAGCAGTCTTCATTCGTCAACCCCTCAAGAGGCCTTTAGGAACAAGCACGTCCACACGTCATGCATTTATCCTTCTAGGGTTTTCACAATTTCCAATGAAACATTTCCATTGCTGGGATCCATGCATTGGGTCTCAGTAGGATGTAAAACAGCCTGCTATGATAAGATGTCAAAAAAGCAAAAGAACCCAAACTCTTCCATTCTTTGGTAAATAATAGATTGACAAGAACCAATAGTACGAGGCTTGATACTTTTATCAGTTATGCTTAAGGCACATAAGGCTGCTACATTTCTTTAAAAGAAAAGTTTATTGTGTTCCCTGTGACGGGGTACATTTCTGAAAAAAACCCAAAACATTTTAAGGCCACCCTGTGTCAGTATAATTGCCCCCCCGGGGAAAGAGTACATTCTGGATGGACTCAATGATAGTTTGTTATAGTGAGTCATAACAGTCTCGTACAAATAAGACCCTTGTTTTAACGTGAGCCTGAGTCTAGGCCTCCAGCTCAATGTGTTTTGAGAGGTTAATGGGACATTGGTTTCGGAATAGTTTTTACACGACTTTGACGGGCTAAAAGATCTTGTCCTTGGAAAGACTTGTATGTTTTATAAGTAGCCTATATGTAAGCAATGACTGGGTAGGCTATAACATTTCAACATAGGGGATAGGTGACATAGATTATAAAGTTAGGTATTCAATAAGTGCACAGCAGTATAAATTAAACAGAGTAAGCATGTTTACCACTTTATTGACGTAACAAAAATAAAAATAAAAATTGAATAAAAAATCACCTAAACCAGTGTAGTTAAGCCATTTGTAAAAAAGTATAAAAAGCAAGATTTGACAATATTCAAAAGACTGAAGGGATAATGTTGAGGGAGTGATATATTGTTCATTTTCCTTGAGATCCTTCCATGGCCTCTTTTTCTGTTCAATAAACTTTAAACGGTATATTAAAGGTGCCAGGAAACATCGAGTGAGAGCAGGAAGGAGAGATCAACATTTTGAAAAATAAAGCAGACGAGTCCATTCCCTCTCTGCTCACTTCCTCCCATACATCTTCGCACACTTGTGAGGTGTTTGATTTCAGGCGCCTGTGATTGACGTGCCCAAACTAGTCAGGGTAGACATGCCCTGATTGCTCAGAATGAGCCAGGAGAGATCTCGAACCGGAATGGGCCCCGAACGTGCAGACTCACAATTCATCATCGCCTCCAAACAGCGAGGAAGCACATTAAAACATTATCATTAGTCAAGATGTAGTGTTCAAATATGACTGGTCTATTACTGCGATGAAGTATTGTTAGAATATTACTATGATGAAATAATGTAAATGTACTACTGTGATGATATACTGTTAAAATATGACTATTACTGTGATGAAGTATTGTTAGAATATTACTATGATGAAATAATGTAAATGTACTACTGTGATGATACACTGTTAAAATATGACTATTACTGTGATGAAGTATTGTTAGAATATTACTATGATGAAATAATGTAAATGTACTACTGTGATGATATACTGTTAAAATATGACTATTACTGTGATGACGTGAACAGCCTCCAAACCCTCCAAATAAATACTGACTTTGTCATCCAAGATTAACCCTGAGGAGGTCGATTCAGTTCTTCAGCGTTCTTAGAGCTGTTGTCAGAACCTGGTAAGAAGCATCAAAATATGAGGGGATGAATTCATGACGGGTTTTGATCAACATTACATGAGGTGTTTAGTCCAGTTACTGAGCTTGATGTATCTAGATCATTGGTTCTCAAAGTGCGGCCCGCGGGCCAATGGCGGCCTGCAGAAACATTCCTGGCGGCCCGCAATGACATACAGATGTAAGTTAAGTTGGGTTCCTAAATTGGCCCTCAGCTGTCAATAACCCCTGATCTAGATGAACAGATGATTTGAGTCGATATGCTGTGTTGGTACTGATGTTAATCATATTTAACATCACAGAACTGAACAGAACTGCAGTTAAAAACCTGTACACCAACTGGAAGGCGCTCGGCTGAAACTAAGGGAAGAGAAATGATTAGCATTGAAACAGCGTATACATATACTAATGTTATTATGCTTTATCTAAACAAATGAGATTCCAGAAAGGGAAGCGTCAAGGGGGTAGGAGCAGATGGAGGTCAGGTGAGTCATCTTGAGGATTGTGATTCACTCAACGTTTGTCTTCCTGTACAGAACGACTCAACAACAGCAGTTAGGACGAGAACCCCGACGACAGACCCAATGACTTCACCCTGCACGCAAGAGAAGAACATTTGGTCTGTAGTAGGCTACTTACAGATGTATTACAGGCAAGTAATAGCCAAGCCCTTTTAGTAAGACTAATTGAAAAACCGGCAAACGCTCTCGACACACAGACAGACAGAAAGACAGCCGGACAGATAGAGAGGTATTCTCCGCACCCGCTTTGCATTTGAAACACCACAGTCTAAGAGACATGTCACTGTTAAAGCCCACCTGGTCGTCTGACTATACCTGTTCTCTACAGATCAGCCAGGTGCTGCTTCGGCCAACGAACACACTCCATTGTCTGGTAGATTGTGCTCTGTTCATTATAAAATCTATTCTGATCTCAGCCTGTCGTGTTGGAACAATCCACGTCAGGGTCTTCAGGTCCGACACTATGACGCCCGTGCCATCACAACCGTACTGGATGTAACCATGCCGTCCTCATCATCCCACTCACTGCAACCCATACACTGTTTGTGGTCACCAGAGAGAGAGAGAGAGAGAGGGGGGGAGAGAGAGAGGGGGAGAGGGGGGGAGAGAGAGAGAGGGGGGGGAGAGAGAGAGGGGGAGAGAGAGAGCGAGCTATGAAGAACCAACATGCACCCTCTGTCTGTGTCTGAAGGGCAACTGCTGTTAAATACCCCATAATATCTCTGGGTAATAAACCACCGCATGTACTAGAGAATCCTTGAAGCTGCTCTATAACCTGCTGCTGATCTATCCCATAATATCTCTGAGCTGTCCCAGCTGGTTATGACAGCTGCTCACCAGGCGTCCATCTTTATGTCTTCATCAGACCGATCAATACAGCTGGCTGGTTTGTGATAGCTGCTCTATGTCTAACGACTTAATACCTGGATGGTCGACAGTCGCCAAATACCACACAAGGGGCATCATCTCTTGTCCTATTTATACACAAACACTGATCCACTGAGTTCTTCTACACTGACTACTACTATACTGCGTACTGCTACAGTGAATACCGCTACTGCTATTTGGCGTTTTTCCTTTGGCACTTTTTGACACACTCCGAGAAATTGTAGGCATATAGACCTATAGCAACACAATAAACGATATGTTCTTGTGTATGAGACGCATCGCATGCACAAAGAGGCTTCAGTTCAATGCTTAAATGTTCCTATAACTATACAAGCCTAAATAAAAAGGGTAATCAAGGTTTAATAGAAGCGCAAGCACACCCTGGTTATGTTAATTTGACAATATTATCTTGCAAAACAAAATAGCTTGTTGAAATAGGATATTTCGTTGAGATTAGCCTTGGTGTAAAGACTAGACGATGGGCAATATTTCACACTATTAGATAGCTGATATCGATATTCCTCACGTTTTCTTCCTAATACCAAGGACAGAGTGTGGCACTCTGGAAATATCTTGGAAACGTTATCCAATGTGTAAACAGGACTAATATGAAATAAATTGGCTCTCGTGAGCTATTGCGAGTAGGAAGCAATCTTCTTATTATTTATTAATATTGAACTGAATTCATCATCGCGGATATCATTGTGTGTGTCAACCACCAAAAGATATTAAATGCGTCCTAAACAAATAAATCCAATTTTATGATAGGCAATAATATAAAACTAAATAGGCAATAAAAGTGTGAGCGTTGTGTCATCGACACCAAACAAGGGCGGCATCAGTTAAAGTCACACCTTCAAGCGTGGAACACGGTTGTTTTGGATATCCGAACCGTGCCGAGCCAGGCCAGTGTAGAATAGTGGAAAAACTCCAATTAACTACCTCTACACTGAGTACTGCTACATTGAGTACTTCTACACAGAGTGAGTGAGAGGCGTCAGCGCTCAAGCGCTTCTTCAGATTCTCTGTTTGAAAGACTGCTGGGCCCCTAAAAGGTTTCCAGTGTCCCTCTCCAGGAAGTCTGGGTCATCTCTGGTGACCATGTCGATTCAGACCTGTTTGGGGGCTACTCCCTGGCTGCTGCTGTTATAGTGAACCATCTGAACCTCATCCACCAGCCCAGCCATAACACACTCTGGGAAGGTTGGCACACGGGATTGTACAACTCAAACTCCTGCCGTTAGGGTAGAAATCGAAACCAAAACATTTGGAGCTCTTAAGCAGTTTGACCTGAGGACACACTTGACAAAAGACGAGCAGCTGTAACCCTCACAGAGCTTCAGCCTCTATCTCAGAGTAACTCTCTGTTCATATCGATGTATTTAGAAGAACCGGCTTAATGAAACCAACACAGAGGTGACTCGAGCACCAGACAGACCATCCAGGATGGAGGAGAGAGGAAATAAGAGGGAGACGGCCAATCCGGGCCAATATATATCCAATATGGCTCCGTTGTTTTTTTCTGAAAGCGAAAATATTATCGCTCGAGGAAAGCTGTAATATTCTTACACCTCTGAATATTGCATATAATGTAAAAATGTATTGCCTGAAAGGTGTCCCATTTATGAAAAAAGTGGGCAATCGAAACATTGGAGAACCCTTCAATGACACAGTATAATTCCCACATAGTACAGAAAATGACTTATCTTCAATAAATAAACGAATGTGAAGGCACTTTACACAGAGGAGATCTCACCAGGGCTTTTCATTCACACCGTGACCTGATGCTTCAGCGCTCATTTGAACTTTGACCGCAACTTGTTTCTGACACGTAATTTTTATGCGATGACATTTTTTCGCGGCACTCTGGCGCTACCTGCTGGCGACGAAGCTCACCAAAATAAACTGCTCTGGTTCTACTTACGATCTCTAATGTATTCCAGATAAACATTAGAGATCGTCTGCAGAGCCAGAGTGGTTTGTGAGCTACCACTGGCTGAAAGCTGATTGGTTGTGATTGGTTTCTTTGTAATATCTACGATCGGAAGACGCGATATCACCTATTTCTGTCACCATGGATACGACATAAGGTCGGTTATGGCGCGAATCCTGCGTGTAATAGTCACTTGTGGCCACTAGAGGGCAGTGGGCTAAATCAGTGTAAGACAAGATGGAATTTATTAATCATTAAAGTCAAGTCATTAATGTTCTTAGAAACGCAGAATATTAAAAAATCAGAATGTCCAAAGTCCTGATGCTAGATCAAGGTAAAATCTATATCAATGATAACAAAAAAAGGTGTGTCAGCTTTATCGGTAACTGTATCAGCATCTTTAATCAGGTCCTGTCGTTGTCATGGGCACACAGGTCATGAGGTCGGAGGTCATGAGGAGGTTGTGGGTCAGTAAGGAATTCAAAGCCAGACTGACAGCGTCTCTGCCCGAAGTTTATTAGTGGACTTCAGCGCTATCGTTATCACAACTGGAAGTGGTTCTACACACACACACACACAACAGGAATTTCGTTTACATTCACAACAGGAAGTGGGCTTACATTCAAAACAGGAAGTAGAGAGAGCAAACCGAGGGTCACACGTCATCTCTGTGGCCACCCGATCCCCTGACCTGGCCGATCCATGGGACGAAAAGCTTTCCAAAGATAACGCTCACGGCAGCTACTGGCAGATATCCAGTATTATGCTACACGTGAACCTCCTAAAATGGCGGAATTTGATTGGTTCGCTATCTTAGGATATTGGGCAATATCCCATGATTGAGTTCTCAAACTCAAGATATTGTGTGACGTCATCTCGTGACGCTAATGAAACCAAATAAACCGCTGAAAAAACAATAAATCCTGGAAAAAACGTTATCTTGTTTATTTTTGGAGTGTTCACGTGTAGTATATAGGCCTACTAAAACTATTATACCCCTCAGGCTTCGTGAATAGCCCCATTGACCTACGGACTCGGGGGCTATTCCCCACTATTCACTATTCATTCAATAATTGTTAACTATACAATTAATTTGAGATTGGTCCCTGAGGATCGGGTAGCCCCAGGCTCCATGTTGTTCTGATCCAACATGGCTGACGTCTACTGGGTGGCTCTAGGGTGCCTGGCCTGGGATGGAGTTGACTATAACCCAGGTTGGAGCCATGGCTCTAGCCCAGATTGGCTGCCGATCCAACCGTTGAAGAGCCATCTTGGATCAGAGCTGGACTCTGGCTGCTTGCTGAACTGCATACTAGCATACTAAAGAGTCAGCGAGAATAGTATGTTTGAAACCATTGCCAATAGCCTAGTTGACATGATGTAAAATGGCGAAACCTGTGACATTGTACTTCAGCTACAAAATGCCTTAGGATTCATAAAACTATGTAAAAAATATAAAAAAATTAAATATAAAATGATTCCTTACAAACAGTCTAAGAAGAGGAGGGGGGTGTTATACAACCATAATATATAGTCAGGCATATACCACATTAATGTTTGTATATAAAATGTAAAAATTATTAAAAAATGCTACCTGACATATTCCTGGCATGGGAACAGTTCTGAGCCTGTGTAACAGTACCACCTGCTGGTATAGTTGAGGTACCGCAGGTGGGAGACATTGACTAGTTGGTTCAAGTTAGTTAATAAAAGCTAGCGTTATCGATCCTCCAACGAGATGGCAAGCAGAATGGAATATGTGGCAAACACTATGTGGTGATTAAGTTCAACTCAACAAGCTAGTCATAGTTGGGTAATGCTACTTCATGTAGCGCTAGTTAATTAAGATTACAGAAAAGTTTGTTTCTGGAGGGACTAGATCGTTTCTGAGAGGACTAGCTAGTTTCTTGAGGGACTAGTTTGTTTTAGGAGGAATTGGTTTGATTCTTGATGGCCTAGTTAGTGACTGAGAGGACTAGTTAGTTTCTGAGAAGTCTAGTTTGTTTGTGTAGTCTGTTTCTGAGGGGATTATTTTGTTTCTGAGAGGACTAGCTAGTTTCTAAAGGGGCTAGTTTGTTTCTGGATGGCATAGTTCATTTCTGAGGGGACAAGTTTGTATCTTAGAGGTCTAGCTAGTTTCTAAACGAAGTAGATAGTTTCTGAGAGGTCTAGCTAGTTTCTAGAGTGACTAGTTAGTTTCCGGAGGAACTAGTTTGTTTACAATATTGCTAGTTTGTTTCTTAACGGGCTAGTTAATTCCAGTTGTCAGTGGCAAGGGATGAAGACAAAGAAACCTTCTAAGAAAATTAAACTGAAAGAGACAGGCTCTGTGATTACACAATAATCTAGAGGAATCATCTAGTCGCAGACATTTGAATGTAGGCAAAGGTAATCAGCATGTCATTTTAGATTAGCTAGTTAAGGTACTTTTAGCTGTGGATTAAAGGTGTTATTAAACAGTGGTGATGGTATGTTAATGAGGAGATTTCTGTCAATATGTCTTGCAAGTCATGGTTAGGTTTGGGGTTACGGTAAGCAGGGTGTTTTTAAGCATGGGGTAGGTATTCTTTGCAAGGCAGTGTTTAGGGTTAGGGTTGACAGGCTGTTATTACAGCGTTATTAAGCAGGGAGCGCATACATTTTCAAAGGCGTGGTTAATTAAGGATGTTGAGCTTCATGGTTTCAGAACGATGGATTCAGAAGAGGATCTTGCTATAGAGAGGATTACTGAATCAAGTTTTAAGACAAGGTGGTGATGTTGGATCTCCCACCGGGGGGCGCTACGATCCTCTGCGTGGCGCGACGAGGGATGTGGTCATCAACTTGGGTTCCTAAGGAGAAAAGGATTTAGTTTAGATAGTGGGGATAAGGTTGTGCTGGTGATGATACCACAGAGACGACCAGCATTATCAATACCTGCGAGAGTGAAACCTGATTGGTGGAGGTTTCGGGGGGCGATCATTGTTTTGGGGCAGGGTGCACCTCTAGTGGTAGGAGTGGGTGGGACCGATTTTGTCATGCTGGTTACATCGTGGACTGGACCATCATAGTTCCCACGGGGTACACCGCGAGCCTCGGCCATCTGACAGAAATGAGGGACGAGATGTTGGTCTCTACCAAGATTGGATGAAGAACTTTTCACAAATTATAAAAAAAACACCGCACACAGTTTACAACATTCAAAACAACTTCCAAAAATATACAATAACCTACCCAACCCTTGCTAAAAACGCACAAAACATCAGCTTGCTCACTACCGTTAACTAGTTGGTATCATTAGCTAGCTCAGCACGGTTCTCCTTCTGTACCGATAGCTAGCCATGTATGGTTAGCTAGCTCAGTTCTGTTAACTCATCGGTACAATTAGCTAGCCTAGTTGCGTTAGCTAGCTCAGTACCATCAGCGCTTCAGTACTGTGAGCTAGCTCGGTACCTTGCTCCTAGCTCGGATCCGTTTGTAGACAAAGTCAGGGAAAGCCTTCCTGGGAACGAAGCGCCCGGTTCCCTCGGCGACGGTGAGTTTTCCGTCCTCGAGAACGATCCGTCCGCCGCTGATGACGATGGTGGGGCCACCGCGCACCTCCATTCCCTCAAAGACGTTGATCTCCACGGTCTAAAGACACAGCAAGACACCGCTTTATCACTACGACGACACGCTGTCTTAGCGCAGAGAGATTCTGGTTTAGCACAACAACCAACTAGCCTAGCGGCGTGGTTTAGAACTTCACAACACACTAGCTTAGCAGCGCAAGACTAAGCAAGATAATAGGTGAGCAGCGCAATACACTAGCTTTGGGCACAGTTCGGTAGTTATGGTTAGTTCATTAGTTAGTTAGTTACCAGATTGTGTGTTTTAGCTGAAAAGGTCTGCAGCTCTTTAGGATTCCAGATCACAATGTCTGCATCAGAGCCCACAGCAATACGACCTGAACGCACACACACACACACATTTTTTGTACCAATCATATGTTTACATTAGTACTATTAGTCATATTATGTTACCTTTAGTATAATTAGTAAGTCGTAGTATTATAAGTAATATGAGTTGCATTGTGTTACCTTTGCGTGGGTAGATATTGAAGAGTTTAGCAGCATTTGTACTCGTCACGGCAACAAACTCATTTTCATCCATCTTCCCTGTGGACTAGAGTAAGACGGAGAGCGAAAGATAGACAGACACAGAGATGGACAGACAGACACAGAGATGGACAGACAGACACATGAGATGGACAGACGGACACATGAGATGGACAGACAGACACATGAGATGGACAGACGGACACATGGCAGCGTTAATGTCTGAAACTTCTAAACACTTTCTTTCACCAAATCAGCGCCATCAAGTTCATGCTTTTATTGTGTCTTAAGCTGTACCATACCGCCAGCGTGCAAAAACCATACAGTCTGACATTAGAGGTTTCAGGGTCAAAGGTCAGGTCAGAGATGACTCACCACGGCTGCATCCCAGACAATGGCCATCCTCTCCTCCACCCCATTGGTTCCCTCTGGGATCAGTGAGAAGTCGTCCTTCCCAACCGCCTTCTGAGCGGTAGAGAAGCTAGCATGGGCGCTAGCCGTCACCTGAAGATCCCCACTAAGACACAGCAGAAGTGAGCATTAAAGATTGCGTAACCCTGCAAATCCCACAACCTCCCAAGAAATACAGTAGATGTTAGCTTGCTAAGCTACATGGTGGCAGCACTGACCAAGCTAGCAGGGAGGTGAGGTACATTAGCATGCTAAGCTACATGGTGGCCGCACTAACCAAGCTGGCAGGTAGGTGAGGTACATTAGCATTCTAAGCTACATGGTGGCAGCACTGACCAAGCTAGCAGGGAGGTGAGGTACATTAGCATGCTAAGCTACATGGTGGCCGCACTGACCAAGCTGGCAGGTAGGTGAAGGTACATTAGCATTCTAAGCTACATGGTGGCAGCACTGACCAAGCTGGCAGGTAGGTGAAGGTACATTAGCATTCTAAGCGACATGGTGGCAGCACTGAGCAAGCTAGCAGGGAGGTGAGGTACATTAGCATGCTAAGCTACATGGTGGCCGCACTGACCAGGCCAGCAGGGAGGTGAGGTACATTAGCATGCTTAGCTACATGGTGGCAGCACTGACCAGGCTAGCAGGGAGGTGAGGTACATTAGCATGCTAAGCTACATGGTGGCAGCACTGACCAGGCTAGCAGGGAGGTGAGGTACATTAGCATGCTAAGCTACATGGTGGCCGCACTGACCAGGCCAGCAGGGAGGTGAGGTACATTAGCATGCTAAGCTACATGGTGGCCGCACTGACCAGGCCAGCAGGGAGGTGAGGTACATTAGCATGCTAAGCTACATGGTGGCCGCACTGACCAGGCTAGCAGGGAGGTGAGGTACTGCGGGGTGGAAGGGTCGGGGTTGAGGGGCGGGCTCATCACAAAGGCTGCAGCGTGGGCCCAGTCTTTGGACCAATAGTTGCTGCCGTCGGTGGCAAGGCCGGCTGCGATTGGCTCCCCATACACGACCATACCTGGAGGAGAGGTGCGTGATTAACATGGGGTGAGTTCCGCCACACGTTTTTGGTGTCCCAACAGGACACCAAAGAGCTTACCCTTCTTCCTGGCTTTCGCGATGACATCGGCCGCCGCCTTGCTCATCACCTTGGTTACGTAGAGTGGACAGTTGGCTTGCTTGGCGATGGTCAGCGCCCGGAACACCGCCTCGCACTCCACCTGTAGAACAAAGCACACATCTGAACACACCTGCAGACCACAATACATGCCTTTACACAACGACACACCTGTAAACACCTGTTCACTACAAGGCACCTGTACACCATAACACACACCTGTCGGACCCAACACAGATGTACGCACCTATACAGTACAAGGCACCTGTATACCACAACACACACCTACACACACCTGGATAACACGACACAAACCTGTACGGCCCACAGACCAGCACACACCTGTACGCCACAACACACCTCTACGCAACACACACATACACCTGTATAGCACCTGTAACGCCCACACATTTACATACAACCTTGCACACCTTGAACTGTGTGCTAGTTTGTGTGTGTGTGTGTGTGTGTGTGTGTGTGTGTGTGTGTGTGTGTGTGTGTGTGTGTGTGTGTGTGTGTGTGTGTGTGTGTGTGTGTCTACCTCATCAGGGTGGGACAGGGCGTGTCCCTCAGGCCCAGTAATTCCCAGCTCCAGGAGTTTCTTCTGCTCCTGAAATGAAATCTCTTTATTAATCTCAATAATTAATCTTATTTGCGTCCATGACGACCGTTCTTCCTCCTTGGAGACGGGTGTTTCAATATTTAATCTTATGGTGGGAAAGGCTCTTACTTCACTAATGATGTCTCCGTTCTCCGCGTGGACCTGGGCGATGGCTCCCAGATCTCTCAGGGCCTGGAAGGCCTCATAGATCTGGAAGACACCAGAGTACTATCTGACCCTGGCACAGCATACTGTCTAACCCCAGGACGGAGTGCTGTCTGACCATGGCACAGCTCACTGTCTAGCCCCAGGACGGAGTGCTGTCTGACCCTGGCACAGCTCACTGTCTAACCCCAGGACGGAGTGCTGTCTGACCCTGGCACAGCTCACTGTCTAGCCCCAGGACGGGGTTGTTTAACCCTGGCATATGAAACTGTTTAACCTGAGTACAGAATGTTGCTCAACCCTGTTCCTGGTACAGAATACTGTTTAACCCTGGTACTGAATACTTTCTAACCCTAGTACATTCTTCTGTCTAGCCCTTAAATAGGATACTGTATAACCGTGGTACAGAATCCTCTATAACCCTAGTACAGAATACTGTATAACCCTGGTGCAGAAAACAATGTTGCGTTTTCCTACCTGAGAGTCGGAGCTCTGATATTTGTCTTTGTAGCCCATGAAGAGAAGGAAGGAATTCACCCCTGAGACATGAAACACACAATTAATAACACTGCATACAATCGAATACACAGTGACGATGCAAAGGTACACAACTGAAACACACCTTTGTCCTTGACCAGGCTCTCTATCTCCTCGTAGAGACCTTCATGCCACCGCGTGATGTCCATGTGCAGAGAGTAGTCGCAGCACGCCCTGCTGTCGGCCACATCCCTCCACTGGTCGTACGCGGCCATTAAGCTAGTCCCCGGCTCGGGGAGCACGTGGTCGACTGGGGACAAGAGGGGATGACATCCAGTTGATCTCATGTTGGGTGGGTTGGAGGACAGTACGTATCCGTCGGTGAGTGTGTAGGCGTCAGTAGATGAGTGTGTAGTCTTCAGTAGATGAGTGTGTAGTCTTCAGTAGATGAGTATGTAGTCTTCAGTAGGTGAGTATGTAGGCGTTAGTAGGTGTCAGTCGATGGCTGGAGGTCGTCTTACTGATCATGGTGGTCCCTCCAGCCAGGGCCGCTTTAGTCCCGTGGTAGAAGTCGTCCGCTGGGTGCATGCCCCCCTGGGGCGCGTGGAGGCTGGTGTTAGCATCCAGCCCTCCCGGGATGACGATGAAGCCGTACGCGTCCACGGTCCTCACGTCGCTGGGAACGATCAACTTCTCTCCGATCTGCCTGCACACAGAAGCAGCGATCGTAACTCACTCACTCACTCACTCACTCACTCACTCACTCAGTCAGTCAGTCAGTCAGTCAGTCAGTCAGTCAGTCAGTCAGTCAGTCAGTCAGTCAGTCAGTCAGTCAGTCAGTCAGTAAGCGCTCACTCACTCAGTAAGCGCTCACACACCTCCCGGTTGAACCCATCCACCGACCTGGCATCTGACAGGTATTTACTAATGCTGCCTTTCCATCAGGGCGGGTACAGCTGGAACCTGAGATGTGCCCAAACCCGTGCTCAGAATGTGGTTTTGTGTTTCCATGACTTTAGCCAGGTGGTAGGTGATAGAGTGGTGGGAGACTAACGCATGGATAACAAGTTATACGTTCATTATGTCTTAGAAGTTAAATGACCCATTCAAGCTGTTGACATGGAACATGTCAACAGCTTGAAACACAACATGGAAGGCAGGCTTGTACCAGTATAGGAGTCTTGTAATGGAGCCATCTCACACAATATACAGTATATATATATATGTTCTGCCTACTATATATAAACTTTAATACAGGCTTGAGGACCACAAGGCAAACATTACATTACATACAACGAAACATTACATAAAATATAAATAAAGGAAAATAAATATCTACACGAGGAATACCAACATGCACAGTTGAGGTTTCAGTATGAAGGATGCCAGTTTAATCCAATTGGAAGAAATGTTCTTTTAACCCCGCTAGCCAGCAGGAACAGAGCCACTTTCTCTGAGTTTGATCGTGTTGCCCCCAGATTAGAATTTGTGTCGAAGACCAGCGGTTGTTTAATCCTATTAATCCCGACCCTCACTAATCGAAAACATCGGGGTCGTGGTTAAACCTGGATGTATTGATGGTGTAATGCTGGGATCATCCAGAGATATTGATATGGAATACTTGGATCTATCTGGAGTTATAGATGATGTAATGATTGGATCTATCTGTTGTTATTAATGAGTAATACTTGGAGCTATGTGTAGTTATTGATGATGTGATGCTCTGATCTATCTGTAGATATTGATGATGTAAAGCTGGTTGTTACTTGATGACTCCATCCTCGATGTAAATGTCTCCGTAGAAAGACTGGTCGTCGTTGACGATCTTTCCTCCTTTGATGATCATGCGGTCGCCCTGGAACAAAGAAATGTGAGGTCAGCAAAAGTCAGTCAGCACTAAGGGGATTTATTGAAGACTACACTAGTCAGGGGGGGCGATATACTGTGATGGAGGATAGACTAACTGAAGTAAAGAACAGACTGTAGCTGGAATAAAGAACAGACTGTAGCTGGAATAAAGGACAGACTGTAGCTGGAATAAAGGACAGACTGTAGCTGTGATAGAGGACAGACTGTAGCTGGGATAAAGGACAGACTGTAGCTGTGATAGAGGACAGACTGTAGCTGTGATAGAGGACAGACTGTAGCTGGAATAAAGAACAGACTGTAGCTGGAATAAAGGACAGACTGTAGCTGGAATAAAGGACAGACTGTAGCTGTGATAGAGGACAGACTGTAGCTGGGATAAAGGACAGACTGTAGCTGTGATAGAGGACAGACTGTAGCTGGGATAGAGGACAGATTGTAGATGTGATAAAGGACAGATTGTAGATGTGATAAACCCAAACTGTAACTCTGGTAAAGGGCGGACGGTAAATGTGTTAAAGGACTGAAAAAACTCAGAACTCTGTTGGTTAGGTTTGAACATAGAGCTGTATTCATAGGATGGTTGTGTGTTTCAGTCTCCCATCTCTGTGATGTAGGTCACAAACGGACACACACAGACACAATCTAGGCCACGTCAGAGTTATCTTGTCATTACTGTCCTGAAAAAATAACCCACACCCCCCCTCCCTAGCCCCATCCCCCCCCCCCCCCCCCCCCCCCCCCTCCCCCACACACACACGCACTGAGTATAAAAGAGAGAGTGATGCAGACTGACAAGGAGACTGAAGAAAGGTTCCTTAGCCTAAGGACAAAGAGAGTAGGGGAGAGAAAGAGCAAGGGAGAAATAGCGAGAGGGATGGAGAGCATGAGATAGAGGAAGGGACTTCACCGGTTTAAACATCCCTGTCTGCATCTCAAGATGCAGACAGAGATTTATAAACCGGTGAAGCGACGCGAAATCTCTAAACCGCTAAATAGTATTTTCATCGCAGAGCACACCGGCAACACCCCCCACGGTTCAGCCGGCTACACCCGCTACTCTGGTGGGCTACCACCGGGCCGGTTCAACTGCACGGAGCCGGCGGGTGAACCGCTCATTGTACCGCCGCCCGGGTTGGAAGGACGCGGTTGCTTTGACGTCGTTGCAGTGATTTCGAGTCGTTCTGTCTGACCTACCGCTGGTTTGTTGTTGGTCTTCTTGGCGGGGAAAGACATGCTTATAGTCCGGTTAAAAAAAGGAGGCGACGGGTAAAGGAAAGGATAGGAGGCGCTACCGGTGGGATGCTGATTGTTCTCTTTTACCGGAGAACCGCGACGTGATCACGCGAGACAATGTGTTCAGCACCAGGCACGCACGGCAACGCCCCTTCTGGGTATCTAGCCCTGTTTAATATTCAGAGGAGAGGAGAGAGAGACGGGTGAGAGAGAAGGAGGGGAGGGGAGGGAGGAGGAGGGGAGAGAGACGGAGGAGGGGAGGATGGGAGAGGAAATGCTTTTGTGATTGATGAAACTTACTTGCTGTGTTAGAAGGACATCAGGGATTATGACAATACCATGGTAACGATGATTCAATCCCCATGGGAAAAAATAAATAAACCATTAATTAGCATTCGTCATTGCAGGATAAGCATCTTTAGCATTAGCAAGGGGTTGGGGTAAGGGTTAGGGTTTGGATTAAATGTCTTGTGTTATGTTAACACCCTAGTAAACATGAACACCATTAGTTAGATATCGTCACCCTCTTAAAGTAATGGCCTAAGTCACCTTTTTGCCAAAATGATTTTCTTGCCTAAATCAGCTCTTTGTGATGCTAGCCACCTCTGGTAAAATCCCCAACATCCTCAGTTGAACAGATCATGTGATCCTACCCGTTTAGTGTAATGGCCTATGTCAAGGGTGTGAATTAGGCCAATTTATTTTGCCTAAGTCACTAGACAAGAGTGACTTAGGCAATTTTATGAGCGTTTCAAGATGGCGGCCACTTTGAATTAAAGTGCCATTCACAGCCAAACTTCCCTCTGTCTCCTCTGAGTCTATGTGTGCTCCACTAGCATATTCAAATGTTTGTGGCATAGGCCTACCCTTCCTCATGGTCTGTTACAGTAGTGGGAAAAAAAAGAAATGCACTGTTTTGCCTCACTTATTCCAGAATTAATTCGGCCCAAGTCAGGTTCAAAATTTAGTAAATCACAAAGGCATGTTCGTAAATTGGCCTAAGTCATCTTATCCTCTTATGTTACACAATTGACTGACATCATTATTTGTATATCAATAGAAATCTATTGTCATAACCTTTGTGTTTGAAATGATACATAAATATCATATACTCTATATATGGTTCAGTTTTTTCTGTTTTCTGAACAACTTGAAAATATGACTTAGGCCATTACTTTAAGAGGGTGACGATATAAGACCGTTTAGTTAGTCAATGCCTACTTCTTCCAGTGTTACCAACTAAATATAGTAACATGTTGAAGTTTAAATTATACGAGTACCACAAAATGATGGTTGTGATATGAGGTGGGTAGGGGTGTGGTTCGACGTGAGGGTGATGATGTCAGCGGTGAGGTAGGATAGGGTTATAGTTAGGGGTTAGAGGTTTATTTCTGAGATTTGGGTTATAATGTTAGGGGTTGAGTTATGGTTATAGTCAGGGGTCAGAGATTATTCCTGAGGCTGTGGTTATGATGTTAGGGGTTAGGTAGGTGAGGGGTAGGGGTTACTCTGGAATAAGGGTTGTGATTATGTAAGCGATTAGTTAGGGGTTATTGTATGGGGTTAGAAGCTTCTCCTGGGGTCAGGGTTATTATGTTATGGGTTATGGTTATAATAAGGGTTTAGTAGTTATTCCTGGGGTTAGGGTTACGATGTACAGGGTTATAGTTATAGTTAGGGGATAGAAGGCATTCCTGAGGTTACAGTTCTGATTCTAAGGTTAGGGGGTTAATAGTTAGGGTTTAGCGGTTAGCTGGTTAGCTGGTTAGCTTACCTGTTTCTTGACGAGGCTCGTACGAGCGTCGCAGCCCGACGCCGGCTCTCTCCTCGGGGCGCTGCTGGAGAGGTTGGGGGGTCCGCAGGCGGAGGCGGTGTCGCTGCAGTAGTCGGGGTCCCAGCGCGGGGTCCGGGTGGGGGGGACTCTGCGCTGGCTGGCCGGGCTGAAGGACTCAAAGTTGAGCGTCTTGTTTTCGAACGCCCCCTCCACGCTGCAGAACATCCCCCCGTACTTGACCCGCGGCCGGGGGGAGTCTGACCCCAGGCGAGAGAGCAGGGAGCACTCATCGTCCTCCCGGGAGAGAACACCCCGGTCAGACATGGGGAGGGACGGAGAGAGAGAGAGAGAGAGAGAGAGAGAGAGAGAGAGAGAGAGAGAGAGAGAGAGAGAGAGAGAGAGAGAGAGAGAGAGAGAGGGATACAGAGTGGTGAGGAGACAGAGTAAGATGAATATAGGAGAGACGGAGAGATGTGGAGAGATGGATTATTAAAAGATAGAGAAAGAGAGTAATGGAGAGAGATGGAGAGAGAGAGAATGAATAGGATGGAGACTGAGAAATGAGGATGAAGGAGATTGTGCGAATAGCAGAGAGGAGAGTGAGATGGAGAGGTCAGAGTCCTGTGTGGCTGAAAGGCGGAGCAAATTATCATTTGAGGGAGGGAGAGAGAGGGAGAGAGAGAGAGAGAGAGAGAGAGAGAGAGAGAGAGAGAGAGAGAGAGAGAGAGAGAATCCCTGCTCGTGTAAGACTCGCCTGTCGAGAGTTATAAGGGAGTGCAGCTGAGCAGAGGAGAAGGGAAGGAGAACTAGGGGTAGGAGGAGGACAGGAGAAGAGATAATGAGAGTAGGAGAGTAGAGAGGACTATAGAGGCAGAAGGAGAGTGGAGGGGAGCAGAGAGATGCTTAGGAGGAAAGGAAGGGAGAAAGAGGCTGCAAGAGATTGTGTTCGAGAATCGGGTCAACTGTAGATTTCTGTGTGTGTACACGTGCATGTACGTGTGAGTGTGTGTTTGTGAGAATCTCCTCTTTCCTGTCTGTTAAATAACATGTCCTGTCTCTCAACATGTCACCAGAACCCCCCGGCCCCCCCACAAACACAGACACTGACTCAGACACACACACACACCCTCAAAAAGACACACACACACACACACACACACACACACACACACACACACACACACACACACACACACACACACACACACACACACACACACACACACACACACACACACACATACACACACACACACACCCTCAAACAGACACACACACACTCTGCTTGTCTGGGTGTCGCTTCGATTACTTAACAGCTACGATTAAGATGTGTTATTGTTATGAAGTTTAGATGTTCATATATATTTAAAAAATACAAACCCCGATATCAAGAAGAAACTTGGACCACCAGTCGATCTGTGTTTATTCTCTATACATCCCATAATAAAATACCAGAATCATCTTCATCTATCCCAGACATGATTTCCCACCATCACAGCGTCGCCTGGCGCCAGCTTCCATTTAAAACAATGCATTTTCTCACCTCCTTACAGAAGGATAGGAGCACCGTGTGGGGAATCAAACCAAATTAAAAAACACCAAACCTAAACTAGTTTGGCTTCTGCAGGAGTCAAGCACCAAGGAGAGAGACGTGTGGACGCAGTGTGCATCGTCCGCAGCATAGAAGATATTAGGAAATGGCGGGGAGGGGGTGGGGGAGAGGGAGGGGTGAGGGGGATGGGAGGGGGAGGGGGAGAGGGAGGGGTGAGGGGGATGGGAGGGGGAGGGGGAGAGCTCTGGTCTGAGCTCCGAGCGGTTTCCCTTCATACTCCAGTTCCTCCTCCCTTTCCAATCGTGCCGGTCTGTGTCCGTTGGCCTCGATGCAAGCTCACGTCTGGGGTGGACACGAGTCCACGACAGTTCCTGGATTGGCATGAACTCTAAAAGAGTCCTTCCTTGCCCTGCTCCGAATCCGCTTTGAATCACGGGTTCTGAACACAGAATTTGAAGACAGGTTCTTGAGACTGGATCCGAACAAAGGATCTCAGCACGGGTTGGCAGGTCTCATGTTCCAGATGTCCCTGTCCTGCACTGATGGAAAAGGAGGAGAGGTTCCTCCTGACCAGAGGTGAGTTATCAGGACCCTGGACTGGCTGTTACCCAGGTAGAAGGTCTCTAGTGGTCTGTGGTGGTCTGTGGTGTCTCTGGTGGTCTCTGGTGGTCCCTGGTTGTCCCTGGTTTGAGACGATCTTGTGGTTCTTCTGCATGCTGTGTGAAGACCCTGACGACGAAGGACGTGGTGCTCTGCTTCAGCTCAGAATTTCCTCCATCAAATTTTGCTCCCGTGAACTTTAACCTCCACCAAAAGCCTCTGGCAGGTGGAGAGAGGGCTGCCATTTGAAACCAACCGGGAGGACACAATCCTTGTCTTCCTTCTAGAGTGTGCATAGTCATTCTCAAAATAAAGGTCTTTAATACTATTATAAGGTTCTCTCTGTGGCTCTTCTTGTATAGAAGACGGAATATAGTCTTTATAAACCAGGCTTTCAATAAACCGGTGTCCTTATGAAGTCGGGTCCTTTTGAACTGCTCCAATGCAGAGTTGGCATGGTAACCATGTTTTTACCGCCAAACCCCGCCCACTTCTCGGCAGGCCAACGTGTCAGAACCAGCTTGGGATTCTGTCTGTGCTCCGATTGGCTGGGAAGTGGCTGGAACAGGAATAAGTGTCAGCCACGCTGAGACAGTTTGTGATTGGCCGGTGGTCTTCTCGTCAGGGCTAGCGGGGCGATAGGCCCCTCCCCCAGAGTCTGTAGCCGCTGGTTCAAATACACACTGCCCTCTGGTGGCCTGAGGGCAGCAGACACACAGAGACCTTGTCAGTTTAGTGTGTATGTTTCTGAATATACATATACACATACAATACACTAAGTCATAGACAAAGGTAAAGCGGTTGAGGTTTGAGGTAAGAAGTTGAGGTTTAGGGGTTAGAGGTCAGAAGCTAGGGTTCCACAATGTCATGTGTTAAAGGTTAGAGGTCAGAGTGAGAGGTTGAAGGTTAGAAGAGGTTAGAAGTTAAGGGGTAGAGGTCAAAGGTTAGGGTTATTAGATGTTATGGGTTTGAGATTGCAGGCAGGATAAGAGGTTTTGGTTATTAGAGGTTCTGGGTTGGAGTTAGGGGGTTGGTAGGGTCGGAGGTTACATGTTGGAGCTCAGGGTTTGGGGTTAGAGGTGGGAGGTCGGGCTTTGGGGTTCAGGGTGAGAGGTTAGGGGTTCGGTAGCAGTGGGGCTAGGAGTTATGGAGGACTCACCGCCGCTTTAGGACCAGAGGATGAAGGCCAGAGAAAAGAATAAAAATAAAAATAAAAACTGAGCGGGAAAGAAAAAGACAGGTGTTAGTGTTGTCCCCGGTTACAAACATCAAACATGTTACGAGAATCCTCCGAGAATAGCATGACGTCGCTGAAGTCATGATGTTACACCTGACTAGGATTCATACCTTCTCTTCTAGCTGTTTGATCTGTCGTTTCTGTGCTTCAATCCATTCCTCCAACTCCTTGTTCCTCTGGACACACAAACACACGCACAGACGCAGTGTACCATAAGGTTAACTGTCATGTTGTCTAGCGTAAGACGTAGCATGAGTAGCATTAGTGTAGCCTACCTGCTGTGTTGCATAGCATCAGCAGTATAGTATAGCGTAGCCTAACTGTATTGTATAGTGTAGCAGTATAACATAGCGTAGCATACCTGCTGTGTTGTAAAGCATTAGCAGTATATTGTTAGTGTAGCGTTGGTGTAGCGGTAGAATATTCTACCTACTGTGATGTCTGTATTGTTAGCGTGGCGTTAGCCTAGCCCACCTGCTGTGCGTGGTGCAGCATGTCCATCCTTTCCCTGAGGATCAGCACGTCCCTCTCTCGCAGCTCCACCATCAGGGCTCTCTTCCACTGCTCCATGGCCCTCTGCAGCCCCTCGCGGTCCTCGTCCGCCAGCAGCTCTGACAGGCGGCATCCCTCCGCCTTCCAGCCCTCCATCCTCCACGCAGACGCCCCCGCGCCCCCCTCCCTCCAACCGCCGAAACCCGCGGCCCCCTCCTGCTGCAGGACATCAAACAGCATGGCCTCCAGCTCCATGATCCTCTGGACGGGGGGACAGACGGGTCGATACACAGGGGGAGGGGGGCGGGGGACAGAGAGGGACGGACAGATAGACATCAGCGCGTCAGCGGGACGGTGAATGTTACCTGTTTGGTGAGAGCGTAGGACACGACAGGTGAAAACAGGTGAAGCCAGGGGAGGACTCACCTTGTGGGCCTGGTCCATAGACTGCTTCCTGTAATCGAGTTCCTCGTCCAGATAGCCCTTCTGTTTACTGAAGAGATCCTTTAACACACGCATACACGCACCAGGGATGAATATAAATGTCAGACTACAGAAACTCGTACTAAGAATTAATAGTGCACTTGACTTCACCTTGAGTACTCATGCAACTATGAAGGCCTCACCAGAACACCAGTCTTAACTCACCCTTCTTTTCAATGCACACTCAATACTGCTAACACAATCATTGCGCGTACCTTTTCACTCTCGATATCAAACATCTTCTGTTGTAGAGTGGACTTGGTCCCTTCAATGGACTCCAACCACTAAGAAAAACAGACAGACAGACTAAGTATCACTAGCAGGTCAACATTAGTCTATCACTAGTACCGACTTAGTCTATCACTAGTAGGTCAAAATTAAGCAAGGCTATCTAGCCATGGTTTGGGTTGGTTTTAGCTTGAGGTGGTGTCTGCTAGCGATGGTTTGTTGGCTAGGCTCAATTGGTTTTAGCAAGAAGCTGTTTGCTGGCTAGGTCAGTGATGTTGGTTTTGCCAGGTCATCTTACCTTCTCAGCCAGCGTGAGAACATTTCTGGCATGGATAACGACCACCTGCTCTTCATTGGAGAGGTTCTGAAACCAAATGTGACGCCACCACAAAACAGACATCGCATCACACACATCAAACATTGCATAATATGTAACAGACATAATTTCACACATAAAATGCATTAATTAATACGTAACACACATAGTATCACACATAACATGAATTATGTCACAAGAACAGACATTAAATCACCACATAACAGACATTACATCATACGTAACAGTCATTACATCACCAAATAACAAAGACAACATTACATAACATTACATAAATACATATATAGATATATTGTAGAGATACACTATAGATACAGGAGAGCTACACAGTGAGAGATATATTAGACACCCATACGAAGGAAATGCAACATACACTTACGGCGTTATCCCCAAGAATATCCAACTTCTTCATCAGTTCACTGATCACAATTTCCTACCAAAGACAATGTAATAGAATATTATTATATCATAAAACATCATTATATTAAATTATATTGAACTCAAGTGGCCACGTTGTGTCATTACACGTTAATAATTTGCTTACCGTGACGCCTTCCGCCTCGCAGTAGAGCTGAAGTGGACTGATGCCTTCTGGGAAATGTAGTGGATGGAAGTTGATGCCAGGCGACCGCCGTTCCCGCTCCTTAAACATGGATTGTTTTCATTGTTTTCATGGAAACAGTGAAACCAGCATGTAAGGTAGCCA
>NC_044065.1:1850855-1870855 GCF_902167405.1 Gadus morhua | reverse complement strand
AGCGGTTCTCTAGAAGTCTGCCGTGATTCAGAAGATAATAAAAGGTGAAATCTCCGTGCGGTATTTTAGGTGTCTGAGGGTCCCGAGACCCCTCCACGAGCGCTCCGTCATCTCAAGTCATCATGCTCTCCTTAGTGAGATTCAGAGAGGAGGATGCGGAATGTGCGTAAACGCCGCGCGCACTGCCCAGCAGGCGCCGTCGCGTTCGATGCCTGCGCGCGTCTCCAAGGATGAAAGAGAGAAGAATGCGCTCGGATGCAAGCCGCCGCCGCTCGTGAATGAAACAACGACCTCTCTCCTCGGTTCTCCACGCTCTCCTCCGCTCGGACGTGTTGGCTGTCCGCGAGGTTTTCAACCCCAACCTGTCGTCACCGCGTTGGCGCTGCGGATTACACCGAGACGGCGAGGATAGCAGCGCATTGATTCGAGGGAAGGGGAGACAGATAGCGAGGCTGGAAGACGGAGGCGAGGAGAGAGAAAAAGCAGCTCGTCCATCGAGACGTCCAGGTAACCTCCAGTGGGCACGCAGAGGATGGGGGGGAATGGCGGTCGTAATTATTGCCTTTTTCTCTCTCTCAGATTCACGTATGAATGCAGAAAGCTGTGGTGACGGCGGACTTTTAACACCGCACATGTAGATTGGCCCTTTTATTAGCCTGCGTTAAAACGACAGGGCATGATACGGCGGGATGTGGTTTCTGTCAAGGTTCCCGTATCGATCGTCGTCGAAATGTGATTGGTTATGTAAGCTTCGCGGTCAGACGCCGTTCCATGAGTCCTTAAGTCAGACGACGCTACTTATGATGTTATCGGGGTGCAGGAGACTGGGGGGGGGGGGGGGGGGGGGGGGGGGGGGGGGGGGGGGGGGGCGCAAGCCATTTTGTGATGCTGCTGCTGCCCGTGCAGAGAGGGCCCTGTTCAGGATGGACACGGCGTGCACTAGGTGCGCCGTAGTCGCAGCTGCAGCCATGAATAGGCCGTTCTGTTGTAGAGACACACTGCCACCCCGCCACTGCAGCTCCGTCTCCTCATCTTCCTCACACGCTCGAGCACTGATTTTTTTTTTTCATACCGAGGTAGATCTTCCCCCCTCCCCCCCCCCCCCCCCCCCCCCCCAAAAAAAAAAAAAAAAAGGGATGATACTATTTAAACACGTGTCATGGTGTTATTTTGGAAAACAAAAAGGAAGGAAAAAGACTTGGCACCCATTTTGAAGCTAACAGGTTTTTTTTATTTTTTTCTGCTGGTGGATTGCGCCTCGCGCTCCCTGATTCCCACGTCCTGAATCCATTTGCTGTTGTCATAGTTACAGTAGCCGACGTTGGCCTCCGCCGCACCTGTGTGTCTTTGTGTGGCGAATGTAAATACATCAGGAGATGCATGTGAAAATGCGTCGGTGTATACACGTAAATAAATCAGGGGATACATGTAGACACAGATGCATGTGAATAAATCAGTTGATAAAAGTCAACGTCAGTAGACGCATGCAGATACTTCCGCAGAAACATGTATTTAGGCCTACATCGGTTGATACATATGAATACATCAGAAGATACATCATACATGTAAAAACGTCTGTAGATACATCAGTAGAAACATGTACCTACATCAGTTGATAGATTTCAATTTCAACGGAAATCCGTTGAGATGGATCATCTAGTTTTCGAGGCAACCTCACAAAAAAGAAAACATACATTACAAACATACAGACAGACATAAGCTCTCCCTCACACCAAAACCACCCAAATCATACCAACCATTAGTTATTAGACAATAAACAGTTACAGTTAGGGTCATTCATGTACACACAGACACAGAAAAGGAAAGAAACAAATAAACGCACAAAACAAAACAAAAAATCAAGCATGTGGACAACAGTTGCAGCTTGTATGCGAATGATTGAGAAGAGAACTCTTAAACTGGTGAAAAGACTGGCTTAACATGTAAATACATCAGTCACATCCGTTGATACATGTGAATACTTACTATTTACTGATGTATAGAAGATACATCAGTAAATAGTACATCAGATGATACATCTGTAGATACATCAGTAGATGTATGTCAATACGTCAGTAGAAACATGATGCAAATGCATCATTTACATGTCAATACATACGCACATGACAATGTAAAACAGCAGCTCTACCACCTACTACATACACATGGTGATACATCACTGATATATACATAGAAATCTAAATACATCAGTAGATTGATACATAGTAATTTAAATATGCATCAGTAGATTGTTACATGTAGATACACATCAGTAGATAGATACATAACAATTTCAATACACATCAGGAGATGGATATAAAGCAA
This sequence comes from Gadus morhua, assembly GCF_902167405.1. Classification (NCBI taxonomy): domain Eukaryota; kingdom Metazoa; phylum Chordata; class Actinopteri; order Gadiformes; family Gadidae; genus Gadus; species Gadus morhua. Next base: position 1,868,530 of record NC_044065.1, on the reverse strand, counting down.
CACGAATGCACATCAGTAGATAGATACATAACACCGTAAATACACGAGCAGATAGATACATAACAATGTAAATCCAAAAGCAGATAGATACGTAGCAACGTAAATACACCGGCAGGCAGATATAACGTAGATAAATCACCTCCGCAAGAACGTTCTGTAGATGCATTACGTTTATGCACCGACTCCGCTGCTCTGGTGCTCATAATGGTAATAGATCAGCTTTACCCGAGTCCTTTACCCGAGTCCTCTGTAGATAGGTTATTTAAATCCGACAATAGATACATAATGTGGTCACAGCAGCCCCACCTTCTCTAAGGACACACATTAAAAGATGGATCAGCTCTCCCGGCTTTGTAGAGCCTAACAATGTCAATACATCAGCTCTTAACTATATAGGCACACCAAGAAATGTGAGGGCTGGACCAAAACAAGCCGTTCTGGCTGAAGGCAAAGCATAACGATTAGGCTGTTGGGAATCAAGCGTGTGTGATGGAGGCGAGGGTAATGGCAGCGTGTGCGTTGGACTCGCCGGCCGCTTTGGAGCCGTTGGTCAGCAGCTTGCGGCTCATCCGTCCTTTCACGACTGGGCGCTTTCTCCCGGTTGATCGATAATCAATACCCCCCCCCCCCCCCCCCCCCCCCCCCCCCCCCGCTGTGATCACCTGAGACATTCAGATAGAGAGAGAAGCTGTAGCCCCTTCCTCACCCATTCACTCCTCACCCCTTCACTCCTCACCCCTTCACTCCTCACCCCTTCACTCCTCACCCATTCACTCCTCACCCCTTCACTCCTCACCCCTTCACTCCTCACTCCTCAGCCCTTCACTCCTCAGCCCTTCACTCCTCACCCCTTCACTTCTCACCCCTTCACTCCTCAGCCCTTCATTCCTCACCCCTTCACTTCTCACCCCTTCACTCCTCACCCCTTCACTCCTCACTCCTCACCCCTTCACTCCTCAGCCCTTCACTCCTCACCCCTTCACTCCTCACCCCTTCACTCCTCACCCCTTCACTCCTCAGCCCTTCATTCCTCACCTTCCACTCCTCACCCTTCACTCCTCACCCCTTCACTCCTCACCCCTTCACTCCTCACCCCTTCACTCCTCAGCCCTTCATTCATCACCTTCCACTCCTCACCCCTTCACTCCTCACCCCTTCACTCCTCAGCCCTTCATTCCTCACCTTCCACTCCTCACCCTTCACCTCTCACCCGTCCACTCCTTACCTTCCACGCCTCACCCAAACTCCTCCCCCCTCACCCCTTCACCTTCCACTCCTCACGCCTCGGTCCCTGAGTGGATCTGAGAGCAGGTCGGGGACAGGCCGTCCTGCCCTCAGCTCTCTGCATCTCTCTCTCTTCCTCGGTGATCAAACCCATAACCTTAGTTAGACACTCTAGAGCAGCAATTCTTAAACTATAGCTCGGCCAAAGTGGGTCCGGTCGGAGCTGGGTCACGCCTGTCAACGCACACAGCAGTTTCGTGGAAGGGGGAACGCCATTTCCATGTGCTCGTAGTTTTCTGAGTGTGCGGTTTAGTTCCACAGACACATGGAAATTGTGTTTTTTTTTGGGGGGGTTGTTAGAAACCCTTGTCTGCACTATTCTCATGGTGCTCCACCTCTAGTCCTCCCTCTCCATAGGACGAGAGAGAGAGAGAGAGAGAGAGAGAGAGAGAGAGAGAGAGAGAGAGAGAGAGAGAGAGAGAGAGAGAGAGAGGGGGAGAGAGAGAGAGGGGGAGAGAGAGAAAGAGAGGGAGGGAGAGAGAGAGAGAGAGAGGTAGCCAGAAGGTCAATGGGGATTCGCGTGCAGAGGGGTCAGAGGTCAGCACTGCATTCAAGGTCTCCTAATCACCTCCTCCCCACAGGATGATGAGATGAGTGTTTGTGTGTATCTGTGGGTGTGTATGTGTGTGTATGTTTGTGTGTTCGTTAGTGTATATATGCATGTGCGTGCGTATGAACCAACACAACACTCAATGTGTGTGTCGGGATCAGAGGTCACGTGCCAAGGGAACCACACCTCCATTCTGGAGCCGACCAATCGGCACGCATCTCAGGCAGAAGCTCGTCTGGGAGGGGACTCTGATTGGAGGAGAGACTATCTGTGGAATCCTTTCAATGAATCAATGGCTATGTCGATTTTTAAGGATATTTACATCATAGTAATGTACGGATCAATAAAAATATTAACATGCATTATTGAATTCCAGCGTTTCCACATGTTTACATCCCCACCACAACGTCCTGGGAATGTTCTGAGGGTCACTGGCCTTCACCAGGCGTCTGGAAGAAGATCAGTGGTGTGGACGCGTTGTGTTGTGCACGTGTTGTGTTGTGGACGTGTTGTGTTGTGGACATGTTGTGTTGTCGACTTGTTGTGTTGTGGACGTGTTGTGTTGTCGACTTCTTGTGTTGTGGACGTGTTGTGTTGTGGACGCGTTGTGTTGTGGACGCGTTGTGTTGTGGACGTGTTGTGTTGTGGACGCGTTGTGTTGTGGACGTGTTGTGTTGTGGACGTGTTGTGTTGTGGACGCGTTGTGTTGTGGACGTGTTGTGTTGTGGACGCGTTGTGTTGTGGACGCGTTGTGTTGTGGACGCGTTGTGTTGTGGACGCGTTGTGTTGTGGACGCGTTGTGTTGTGGACGTGTTGCGTTGTCGACGTGTTGTGTTGTGGACGTGTTGTGTTGTGCAAGTGTTGTGTTGTGTTATGGACGTGTTGTGAACGTGTTGTGTTGTGTTTGTGTTGTGGACGTGTAATGGATGTCTTGTGGACGTGTTGTGTTGTCGACGTGTTGTGTGTGTGTTGTGTTGTGGACGTGTGGTGTGTGTGTTGTGTTGTGTTGTGTTGTGGGTGTCTTGTGTGCGTCTTGTGTACGTGGTGTGGACTTGTGTCTAGCGGCTGAAGCCTGTGGTCCTGAAGACAGACAGACGGCCCTGTGGTCCTGAAGACAGACAGACAGCCCTGTGGTCCTGAAGACAGACAGACAGACGGACGGCCCTGTGGTCCTGAAGACAGACAGACAGCCCTGTGGTCCTGAAGACAGACAGACAGACAGACAGCCCTGTGGTCCTGAAGACAGACAGACGGCCCTGTGGTCCTGAAGACAGACAGACGGCCCTGTGGTCCTGAAGACAGACAGACAGCCCTGTGGTCCTGAAGACAGACAGACAGCCCTGTGGTCCTGAAGACAGACAGACAGCCCTGTGTTACACTCAGACAAACTCCACTTAGTGGAAGTGCTATCGGGCTGTTTATGAACCTTATGATACCTGAGGGACAATTACACAGTCTAGTCTCTGTGTGCGTGTGTGTGTGTTTATGTGTGTGTGTGTGTGTGTGTGTGTGTGTGTGTGTCAGTGATAATGTGTGCATTTGATAGCGCGTGTGTGTGTGTTAATGTGGGCTGCTTTAAGATATTGAATAACCAATCAGAGCCTTCGTTCCAGCTGGAGTATTCATCACCTGATGGTGGCCCTGTGTTCATGAATACTGCAGTAATACATGTTGATACACGACAACTGCAGTAATACATGTTGATACACGACTACTGCGGTAATACATGTTGATACACGACTACTGCGGTAATACATGTTGATACACGACTACTGCGTGAATGCTACACACGCTACTGCATTAACACACAAACACACGATAGCACAAAGACACAACACGGAATACTCCATGAATACAACGCATAATACTTTGTTAATACTGCATACTTCACCACTCGTAGGACACAGAATGCTTTACTAACGCTACATTATTCTGAATGCATAATTAACATAGGTTAAGGATAGAGGAGAGGAGAGTGGAGGAGAGGAGAGGAAGAGAGGAGGAGAGAAGAGGGGGGGGAGAAGGGTGCAGGAGGAGAGGAGATGATGGGGTAGGGAAAGAGGAGAGGAGGAGAGAATGGGTAGAGGAGAGAGGAGAGGAGGAGGAAAGGAGAGAGGAGAGAAGGGGGGGGGGGGGGGGGGGGGGGGGAAGGGAGAGACGCAGGCCAGTCAGCCACAAGATGGTGAGTGAGCCCGTTGTCATAGCGACGGTGTTTCTAGGAGCGCATGCTGCACAGGAGGAGACAGAGTGTAGAACTGCACTATATAGAACCAACCATGTTATATAGAACCCACTGATAGAGCTTGTTATATGTATGAAACCGTGTTATATAGAACTGCATTATAGAATGCTGCTATATAGAACCAACCATGTTACATGTGTTTTTTAGAAATACTATATGTATAACCCTATTACATAGAACCATTTGATAGATCGCACATAGAACCCTGTTCTAGAGAACCGTGATTTTATGTAACTGACGTCCATCACAAACTGATCTGAACCAAATGTCAGCTGACTCACCAGCGAGCCCAGAGGCACCATGGGAGAAGTAGTTTGTAGTCTGCCGTCTCTGGTCTCTTGTCTCTAGCCGTTTGCCTCTAGCCTCCGGGCCCTATCCTCTAGTGTCTGGTCTCTAGAATGTAGTCTCTCTAATCTCTAGTCTCTGGTCTCTAGACTCTAGTCTCTCTAATCTGTAGTCTCTGGTCTCTAGACTGTAGTCTCTCTAATTTCTAGTGTCTGGTCTCTAGACTCTAGTCTCTCTAATCTCTAGTGTCTGGTCTCTAGACTGTAGTCTCTCTAATCTCTAGTCTCTGGTCTCTAGACTGTAGTCTCTCTAATCTCTAGTGTATGGTCTCTAGACTGTAGTCTCTCTAATCTCTAGTCTCTGGTCTCTAGACGGTAGTCTCTCTAATCTCTAGTCTCTGGTCTCTAGACTCTAGTCTCTCTAATCTCTAGTGTCTGGTCTCTAGACTGTAGTCTCTCTAATCTCTAGTGTCTGGTCTCTAGACTCTAGTCTCTCTAATCTCTAGTCTCTGGTCTCTAGACAGTAGTCTCCCTAATCTCTAGTGTCTGGTCTCTAGACTGTAGTCTCTCTAATCTCTAGTGTCTGGTCTCTAGACTGTAGTCTCTCTAATCTCTAGTGTCTGGTCTCTAGACTGTAGTGTCTCTAATCTCTAGTGTCTGGTCTCTAGACTGTAGTCTCTCTAATCTCTAGTGTCTGGTCTCTAGACTGTAGTCTCTCTAATCTTTAGTGTCTGGTCTCTAGACTGTAGTCTCTCTAATCTCTAGTCTCTGGTCTCCGATCTCTAGTGTCTCTAATCTCTAGTGTCTGGTCACTAGACTGTAGTCTCTCTAGTCTCTAGTGTCTGGTCTCTAGACTGTAGTGTCTCTAATCTCTAGTGTCTGGTCTCTGGTCTGAAGTCAATACAGAATTAGTATAGCTGCACAGAACCAGGCTGTAGGACAGAACCAGTCTAGCCGTAGGACAGAACCAGTCTAGCTGTTCGAACTGAACCAGGCGGTAGGACTAAACCAGCCTAGCTGTGGGACTGAACCAGGCGGTAGGACAGAACCAGTCTAGCTGTTCGAACTGAACCAGGCGGTAGGACTAAACCAGCCTAGCGGTGGGACTGAACCAGTCTGTAGGACAGAACCAGCCTAGCTGTGGGACTGAACCAGTCTGTAGGACAGAGCCAGGCTGCAGAACAGAGCCAGGATGATGATTGGAGGACGTTGCTCCATTCAGAGTTGAATGACGACACAGCCAGGCGGGTTGTGGAATTTTCTCGGCGTGCATCCAATCAAAACAAGGCAAGATAGAAGACAACGTGTAACTGCATTAGGGGCGCAAACGTGTGCTCAAGTAGACGAGTACTCGAAAACAGGCCGTAAACGATTACAAAAAATAATGTAATCTCAAATCGTTTTGTACTCATGTTTCCGACACATAATGAAATTACTGACGATTGCGATAAATAATTGCCGCGACCACTTTATCCAGTGCAGTTAGGGAGTAGACACAGACACAGGAACAGCTCTGATTGTTGTTGATACAGAGGTTTAACCAATGGTTCCTGTAAAACAGAATAAATAAATGCGCAATTAACCGGATGGCTAATCAAATAGCTCAACTAGCTCTCCACCTAGCGGAGGCCGAACACAAAAGAACGGCTAACCAGCTCACAGAACACAAAAAGGTCCCAGTGAAAGAAGACACAATTCAAATCAAATAATCGCAGACCACATACATTTCTACCACATATACAACACAGAAATCCATCTTCTGCATCACTCACTTTCCTCATGCACGCATTCCCTGTTAAGTGAGGGCGATCAACCGCGACGTTAGGGTTAACCTCCCCCTAACCTTTCATCTGGATTCACACTACTGCATACCCCACGTTCACCAGGATCAGCGCTGGGACTCGAGCAGAACGCCACGGTTCACTGCAGGGCTGCCTGATTTATTCTTTCACGTCACCTTAAAGGAAAACATAGTCATCTGTCGCCCTGGACCCTATTTCCCGATACTTTTTGGTCCAATTGACTAACGGAGACAACAATTTGTGAGATCGGTCCAGTAATGAGCGAGGATTCTGCAGTCGAGATCCGCAAATACGGGGCTGCAATGTAATCCTTCGGGCGATAGCGCCCTGTCAATGCGTGACCTCTAAAAGTCCTTGTTTTCGGCACTGACAGGCTCCGATTATATTCCAACGTTAAGGAAAGGATCCCTCCAGGGGAATGAAACTTGAGTCTTTACCCAACGCTTGATCCCGGTCTGTTAGTTATTGTGGCCAACCAAGTCTCGCTCAATGAGAAGTCTTAATTGCTGTTAGGAATTGTGTACCGCTAGCTGTACAGGTTACAAAGCAGGTCTAAAACGGTGCGGCGACTGGGGCTGCAATGAAGGTGTATGTGTATTTTATAGACTGTATAAAAAACTGCTTCGACTGACCTTCGTTATGTATGCATTGGAGTTCAAACTCCGTGGGATTTGGACTGTATGTACTATTTGTTTTTCTATTTCTTCAATTCCTAAACTGAATATATAGATAGACATACCACAACACGTGTATCTATATGAAGTGTATTTGTATGAAAATGTATCTGGATGGAAGGAGTTCTAGTGGAGAAGAATTGTATCCAGAAGCCATGCTTAGGTCTGTGTGAGGTGCACTATGTTTATGTGTGTGTGTGCACTGTGCTGATGTGTGTGTTCACAGTGCTGATGTGCGGGCTCAAGGTGCCGATTTCTTTTGCATTTATGTCAGCGCAAACACAGTTCTCAGTCTGGAGCCATCCCACCGTCTGGGTTACATAATACTGTTGCTTATGTACTTCACAATCAAATATGTAGGCTCCTTTCTATTATTAAGTCAACTGTTGTGTTTTCCTTTTCTTTTGATGCTTCCTACATTTAGACTAAAGGAGTCCGGGAACTAATGCCACTTACAGTATCAGCATCCGCTTCTTTTCAGTCAGTATTTTTCCACAGTATTTCTCCAATGACAATAATGACAATGAATACAGAAATGTCTGATTGCGGTGGTTCAGGTAACCCAGTGGTGGAGCCACAAAACGGCTCAACGCATGAAACAGTGGTACCTGTCTCTAAAGAGTACTCATGCAACCTCTCTCTGCCTGCCTGTCTGTCTGTCTCTCTGCCTGTCTGTCTGCCTGTCTCTCTCCTGCCTCCAGGAACACAGACCCGACCCGTCCCTAAAACCCCCAAATGGTTTCTATCTTAACGACGGTTGCCATGGGAACAGAAGACATGTAGAGGGCGAGCTGTCCAGGAACCTGTTCATCACGTAGAGACCCCCCTCCCCCCCCCCCCCACCCCCTCCCCCTCCCCCTCCTCACCCCCCAGCCCCCCCCACCCCCACCCCTCTCACCGTAAACATCTGGTTTCCTGGTTGACCGGGGGACTTGTCCCGTCTTTTCATCGAGAAAGGGCTGTGGGTCATGCCTCAGGTGCCATGCGTGTTGCCATGGTGACCAGGCCCGGTGGCCCCTCCCCCCTCCTCCCGTGGTTGGTCCAGCTCTTGTTGTGGTTCCACCCCTATGGCGCTCAGCTGGCGGGCGCCGCCCCCCCGTGCCCCTCCCCCTGCACCTGCTCTAATCAGGCCAGCCGGGTCATCTGCACCAGGAAGACCTTAGACCAGGTGCCGGAGAGCATCTCAGAGAACACACGATACCTCAACCTCCAGGAGAACTCCATCCAGGTACCGATCCGTTTTCTGTTCTGTGGCTCATGTACTGTGTTGGGAATGGCCTAGAATATATTCACATAATGTCTGACGCTGACGATGAGGGACGTCATGGTGTCATGATGTCGTGACGACGTCGAGACATGAAGACGTGAGGCTGAAATAACGATGCAACGTGTTTGTGTTTGCACCTGCCAGGTGATCAAGTCGGACACGTTCAAACACCTGCGTCACCTGGAGATCCTCCAGCTCTCCAAGAACCACATCCGGCAGATCGAGGTGGGGGCGTTCAACGGCCTCCCCAACCTCAACACCCTGGAGCTCTTCGACAACCGGCTGACCGTGGTCCCCTCGCAGGCCTTCGAGTACCTGAGCAAGCTGCGGGAGCTCTGGCTGAGGAACAACCCCATCGAGACGCTGCCGGCGTTCGCCTTCCACCGAGTCCCGTCCCTGCGTCGTCTGGACCTGGGGGAACTCAGGAAGCTGGACTTCATCTCGGAGGCGGCCTTCGAAGGGCTGGTCAACCTAAGGTACCTCAACCTGGGCATGTGTGGTCTGAAGGACATCCCCAACCTGACGGCCCTGGTCCGCCTGGAGGAGCTGGAGCTGTCGGGGAACCAGCTGGGCATCGTACGGCCCGGCTCCTTCCAGGGGCTGGTGTCGCTGAAGAAGCTGTGGCTCATGCACTCCAGGGTGTCTGTCATCGAGCGCAACGCCTTCGACGACCTGAAGAACCTGGAGGAGCTCAACCTGTCGCACAACTCGCTGCACTCGCTGCCCCACGACCTGTTCACGCCGCTGCACCTGCTGGAGCGCGTGCACCTCAACCACAACCCCTGGGTGTGCAACTGCGACGTGCTGTGGCTGAGCTGGTGGCTGAAGGAGACGGTGCCCAGCAACACCACCTGCTGCGCCCGCTGCCACGCCCCGCCGGGGCTGAAGGGGAGGTACATCGGCGAGCTGGACCAGAGCCACTTCACCTGCTACGCCCCGGTCATCGTGGAGGCTCCGACCGACCTCAACGTCACCGAGGGCATGGCGGCCGAGCTCAAGTGTCGCACGGGGACGTCCATGACCTCCGTCAACTGGCTGACGCCCAACGGCACCCTGATGACCCACGGCTCGTACCGCGTCCGCATCTCGGTCCTCCACGACGGCACGCTCAACTTCACCAACGTCACTGTGCAGGACACGGGCCAGTACACCTGCATGGTGACCAACTCGGCCGGGAACACCACCGCCACGGCCGTGCTCAACGTGTCGGCGTCGGACCCCAGCAACAGCTACAGCTACTTCACCACCGTCACCGTGGAGTCGGTGGAGACGGTGCAGGAGGAGAACTCGGCCCGGCAGTACATCAACGAGACGCTGATCGAGTTCCCGAGTCCCACCAGTCAGGGCGGACTGATGGAGGGGGTGACCATCTCCCCCTTGCTGTCCTCCCTCCCCCCACGGGCCAACGTCGGCCCTGAGAAGACGGTCACAGACTCCTTTATGGAGGTCACCAACATACCGGGGCTCGACGACGTCATGAAGACCACCAAGATCATCATCGGTTGCTTCGTCGCCATCACCTTCATGGCGGCGGTGATGTTGGTGGTGTTCTACAAGCTGAGGAAGCAGCACCAGATGCACAAGCACCACGGGCCGGCCCGGGCCATAGAGATCATCAACGTGGAGGACGAGATCGGCGCCGGCACGGGCAGCGGCATCTCCGGCGGGTCGACCATGCACGGCGGTGGCGGCGACGGGACCCTGAGGATCCACCAACCGGAGATGGTCAACCTCCCCAACGTGGGACGCTCGGACACACTCAACCACTACTACAAGACCCACCACTTCAACAACAACGTGATGGGCCTGAGCATCGGCAGCGACGGGATGGGACACGGCGGGATCCTCAGCAACAAGAACAACCAGCAGATCCAGGAGATCCCCATCTCCTGCACCTCGGTGCCCATCTCCACGTCCAACCTGCTCAACACCTCCGGCAACGGCACCAACCCCAGCGCCATGTCCCTGCCCATGCCGACCATGGGCCTTCACGGCTCCATCAAGGGCTTCATGGCCCAGAACCAGAACCCCCAGATGGAACCGCTGCTCTTCAAGGGGAACTCCAAGGAGAACGTCCAGGAGACTCAGATCTAGAAGAGACGGGGACGAGACGGATAGCTCGAGAGCGGGGGAGAAGGAGAGAGTGAGCGAGACGGAGACGGCGCCGGAGAGAAGGGGCGCTGGAGTGGAACACAGAGAGGGGTTTGATGCTGTGTTGGAAAATCATTGACATCACACCAAGAGAGGAGAGACGCTGCAATACTCAAACACACAGACTGCTCAGTGTCCCCACAAAACTGTCACAACGGCCCCTTTGTGTCTGTAGTGAAGCTAGTGGCTGCGGAGCTAACGGGACTTTGCTAAAATGTAAATCTGTGCCAAAGCAACTGTCTCAGTTGTACTCTAATAGGGAACATAGCCTTTCCTGTAGCTCCCTGTGTTTAATATTGGCCAGCCCAGACGAAAGACATTCTCCCCAGAGACACTAAGGACATTAGGGTACACCATTGTAGAGAAACTTCTCTTTTCAAGGCCCAATCTGTCTCAAACTCACCTGGTAGGCTCCATGTTCATGGTAATTATGACGTCATAACAGAAGGACAGGCGGGTACAACCTACTGTGAAAAATACACAAATTATATAAATATATTTTCATTTGAATATGTAACATTGCAGGCTCCAATGCAGAGATATTTTGCGGTGGACGTGCGCTGGTATCGTTTGTTTCTTTGTGACTAAGCAGGGGCGGCGAGGGGGGTGGGAGAATATATGAAACATGTTTTGAGTTTGGCTACTTCTCAGAAACATAAGGGCTCAATCGCAACACTCATCGTGAATCTTTGAATTGGCTTAGTGACATGAACTCCATTTAGGTTGTAGGACGGTAAAAACGCAAATCTCTGTTTGACAAACTTTTGTCTGTTGCTTCAGCTGTAGTCATCACAAACTTTTTGTGTTCTGAGAGTATATTATGTATTTTGTAAAAGCCAGCTTCTTGGTTTTGGAAATGAAAGCTCCGATCCTTCAAAGCCAGCAACTGAAAAAGTTTAAATGATGTTCCACAAGCAGACGCCGTGAGGTCATCTGACGCAGTGACCTATATGGGCAGAGAAAGTGGTGACAGTGTGTTATTGAATCTGACCAGTAGGCAGAACTTTGCTTTTTGAAAGAAATGTGATCTCTTTGCTGTCATAGGATGGACCAGCAGTATTCAAGGAAGGATGTGACGTCCTTATTTGGTCGACTTGATTGAACGAATGGAAATGTACAGTATAATAATAATAGTAATGTTTGGTTGTACCACAATTGTAAGATTCACATTTTTACAGTGTAACTTTCATATGTTAAAAAAGACCATTTACGCTTCTTGCGTTCCCGCGATGTATTCCTTTATTTTGGTTAGTTTGATATAATGTGTTTAGTTGTCTAGCCATGTATCATTACGTGTGAAATAAATCAATCATATATTGGGTCGTGACTTGTCGTACTGGGAGAAGGCGTTGCCCTGACCTCACAGGAGTAAGGAGTCACTCGAGGTGTTATGCAGAGTTGAGGAGGAGGTGGGGCCTATGAGTATGTATGAAATATGGATTCATAGAGATGTATCTATATACAATATGCATAATGTCTGGATACATAGGACCCTATATGTTTGAGTGATATCTGGATATCTATGAGCCTATACATTTGTATGATATGAATATATATAAGCGTAGATATGTGTAGGATGTCTGGATATAAAGGAACATTTATGCATGGATAATATCCAAATACAGTAGCATTTAAGTATGAATGATATCTGACTATATAGGAGCATATACGGTTGTATGATATCTGGATAGATAGGATTGTATATATGTATGATTTCTGAATATATCGGAGTGTACATATGTATGGTATCTGAATATATAGGACTGTATACGTATGTTTAATACCTGAATATATAGGAGTGTGTTTGTATGCATGGTATCTGAATACATAGGAGCGTATACGTATGTGTGAGCTCTGGATATGTAGGAGCCTATAAGTATCCAAGGACTGCGTCATGGTGTTATTATGGTCTGTCTCTGCAGTAATGAGCCCTTTCAGTGGCAGGATTTACATCCCAGAATTACCATGGTGACGGTGATGGCTGTGAGTAATAGCATTTAAAGTGTTGTCCTCTGTTAGCTACCCGCCGGTCGGACGCGATGTCACCTGGATCCCACCGGCCGCGGACACACCTGCCTGCTCCCCAATAGGTCCTCACCCAAATACCACAACAATGGCTGGATTTAGATTTGGGTCAGGGTTAGGGTTAGTGGGTTAGGGTTAGGGTTAGGATTAGTGGGTTAGGTTTAGGGTTAGGGGGTTAGCATTAGGGTAGGTTAGGGTCAGGGGGTTAGCATTAGGGTTAGGGTTAGGGTAAGGGGGTTAGCATTAGGGTGGGTTAGGGTCAGGGGGTTAGCATTAGGGTGTGTTAGGGTCAGGGGGTTAGCATTAGGGTGTGTTAGGGTCAGGGGGTTAGCATTAGGGTGTGTTAGGGTCAGGGGGTTAGCATTAGGGTGTGTTAGGGTCAGGGGGTTAGCATTAGGGTGTGTTAGGGTCAGGGGGTTAGCATTAGGGTGTGTTAGGGTCAGGGGGTTAGCATTAGGGTGTGTTAGGGTCAGGGGGTTAGCATTAGGGTGGGTTAGGGTCAGGGGGTTAGCATTAGGGTGTGTTAGGGTCAGGGGGTTAGCATTAGGGTGTGTTAGGGTCAGGGGGTTAGCATTTGGGTGTGTTAGGGTCAGGGGGTTAGCATTAGGGTGTGTTAGGGTGAGGGGGTTAGCATTAGGGTGTGTTAGGGTCAGGGGGTTAGCATTAGGGTGTGTTAGGGTCAGGGGGTTAGCATTAGGGTGTGTTAGGGTCAGGGGGTTAGCATTAGGTTGGGTCAGGGTGGATATCGTTAGGTTGGAGCTCGTTAGGGTTAGGGCGGTTAGGGTTATTGTTGAGTGGGTTGGGGTGGGTAGTTAGGGTCTAGGTATATGATTTATGTGTAGGAGGTCGATCTGTTCAATCTGTTTGTCTGGTATTGTGCCTACAAGGGATCCGTAGGTGGCTCTTATTTACTTGGAGCAGGAGGCGGGATGCCACACTACGGACACTGATCCTCAGCTATGTTTGACCCTTATATTCCTTTGAAACATCAAAACTAACTATGAGGCACGCATTTGTACACACACACACACACACACACACACACACACACACACACACACACACACACACACACACACACACACACACACACACACACACAGATGGGTCGAGGTTATATGTCAGGGAGGATCAGGTATCGGTGTGTTTCATATGGAGTCAGAACTCGCGGTCAGCTGCATAACGAGCAAGGAACCCGTGCTAGTACACTCTTCATCACGCTCTTCATCACTTTGTGGTGTTTCCATGGTTCCCATCCTAGCAGTAGTAATGCATTCAGGACAGACATACATAGAGGATCCAACAGAAAGAGGGCCTCATCGGGAACATGTTGACCAGAGAGATAGGAGAGTTACGATGAGAGCGAAGGCAAGAGGAAGTGCTCCAGGAAGTGGACGAACAGTTTCCCCAGAAGAGGTTTTGGCAGAGAGAGAGAGAGAGAGAGAGAGAGAGAGAGAGAGAGAGAGAGAGAGAGAGAGCGAGAGAGCGAGAGAGCGAGAGAGAGAGAGGTGCTGCATTGAGATGACCAAGCCACCTACTGGTCTTCAGAGGTAAGCTGTGATGTCCTCCACAACAAGGAAAAGATAATTGAATGAGAGAAGAAGACAGGACCTTAACAATGTGTGTGTGTGTGTGTGTGTGTGTGTGTGTGTGTGTGTGTGTGTGTGTGTGTGTGTGTGTGTGTGTGTGTGTGTGTGTGTGTGTGTGTGTGTGTGTGTGTGTGTGTGTACGTGGGTGTGTGTGTGTGTGATTATCACCAGCCCTGTTTATAGCGAGGGAAGGGAACTTCGAGTCGTCTTTGTGGATTAAAATATCTTTCAACAGTCTGCTCCCAAATGAGCCTAAAAATACTCCTAAAGTCGAACGGGAGGCTGTGTGGGCTGTGAGAGTGTGTTCATTTATTATGCATCATAACTATTTCCGACGTTTTAAGACTGGGCCATGGATCTAGAAACCAGGTTATGACCCAAGTTTAGGTTTAAGTTCAGGATAAACCTATGTTTCTGTATATGGGAGGCAAGCTATGCCTTCACGGCATACATGTGTCTCATGGTTAGCTAGTGTGCAATGCTATGCTAGGCATTCATGTCTCTCTATATGGTTAACTAGCACGCTATGCTACCTTAGCATGCATGTGTCTCTTTAGCGTTAGTAGAAGGAGCGGAAGGAGGAGGATAATGAGGCGAAAAGGCTAAAGAGGAGAGGATAGAGGAGAGGGGAAGAGAGAGGAGAGGAGAGAGGGAAAGAGGAGGAGAGTGGAGGAGAGAGGAGAGGGGGGGGGAGAGAGGAGGAGGGAGGGGAGGAGGCCAGGGGGAGAGAGGGGGAGAGGGGCAGGGGAGGAGCGAGGAGGTGATGGTTGTCATGCACGAGGCAGAGTGGATGGGAACAGCGTTGCCATTCACACGTGGACGTGACTCGCATGGCCAACACCTGCTACAGAGCTACACCCCAGCACCTAACTCAGCCCAACACCTGCTACACCCTCACACCTGACCCACCCCAACACTCTTACTCCACCCAAGCACCACCTATCCCATGTTAACACCCCCCCCCCCCCCCAGACCACTCTCCTCCTCCACCCCTCCTCCCCTCCTCCCTCCTCCAGATCTCTGAGCTCCGCAGGAGAGAGGAGGTGCGATGAGGAGAGAGGAGAGGAGAGAAGGGGTGTGTCCCTTCTGTTAGCTAGCATTAGCATTAGCATTAGCATTGTTCCCACATCCTCTAGGAGAAACCTCTCCCCCTCCCTCCCCTCTCTCTCTCTCTCTCTCTCTCTCTCTCTCTCTCTCTCTCTCTCTCTTTTCTGTCTCTCTTTCTCTCCTCTCCTTTCTCTCTCTTTCTCTCCCTCAGTCTCTCGCGCTCGCCCGCCTGCATCCTCTCTCCCCTGTTCCTGCTGCAGTGTTGCTATAGCAACTGAGAAATGTAGAAATACCTCTGTCCTTTAGAGAAACAGAGGAGAGAAGAAGAGAGGAGAGGAGAGGATGGGAGAGGAGAGGAGAAAATAGGAGCAAGAGAGAGAGAGAGAGAGAGAGAGAGAGAGAGAGAGAGAGAGAGAGAGAGAGAGAGAGAGAGAGAGAGAGAGAGAGAGAGAGAGAGAGAGAGATAGAGAGAGACGGGGAGAGAGAGAGAGAAGAGAGAGAGAGAGAGAGAGAGAGAGAGAGAGAGAGAGAGAGAGAGAGAGAGAGAGAGAGAGAGAGAGAGAGAGAGAGAGAGAGAGAGAGAGAGGTGGCGTGTGAAAGATGGAGCATCGTAGAGACTGTTAATTAAAACACAGGCCAAGTGTCTGCATCACACACACACAAAGACACACACACACACACACACACACACACACACACACACACACACACACACACACACACACACACACACACACACACACGTTCTAATCAGTTGACAAGATACAACGTTTGGGTTAGGGGCAAAGGTGTTTGTGTGTGTGTGTGTGTATGTGTGTGTGTGTGTGTGTGCTTGTGTGTGTGTGTGTGTGTGTGTGTGTGTGTGTGTGTGTGTGTGTGTGTGTGTGTGTGTGTGTGTGTGTGTGTGAGACTGAGAGAGAATGTGTGTGTGTGTGTGGGGGGGTATCCATGTGTTCTGGATGTCTCCATTTGTAGTGAGGCTGCTGTTTCCATGACAACGGCCATCTTAAAATAGCACTGCACTCTCCCTCTCTCCCCCTCTCTCTCTCTCTCTCTCTCTCTCTCCCTCTCTCCCTCCCTCTCTCTGTCTCTCTCTCTCTCTCTCTCTCTCTCTCTCTCTCTCTCTCTCTCTCTCTCTCTCTCTCTCTCTCTCTCTCTCTCCCTTTCTCTCCCCCCCTCCCCCTCCCCTGCCAACATGCATCAGCCTCAGCGTTGCTATGACGACCACTGCGAAA
The DNA here is from genome assembly GCF_902167405.1 of Gadus morhua. NCBI lineage: Eukaryota > Metazoa > Chordata > Actinopteri > Gadiformes > Gadidae > Gadus > Gadus morhua. The sequence continues at coordinate 1,852,380 of NC_044065.1, read as the reverse complement.
ATCACTGCAATTATTTCAACAAAGAAAAAACACAACAGCAACCAGAGGGAGAGAGAGGGAGGAATAGAGAGAGAGAGAGAGAGAGAGAGAGAGAGAGAGAGAGAGAGAGAGAGAGAGAGAGAGAGAGAGAGAGAGAGAGAGAGAGAGAGAGAGAGAGAGAGAGAGGGAGAGAGAGAGGGAGGGAGGGAGAGAGAGAGAGAGAGAAAGAGAGGGAGAGAGAGAGAGAGAGAGAGGGGGGGAGGGAGGGAGAGAGAGAGAGAATCTGAATCAGTCGAAGGTTGGAGGAAGGGAGACAGAGGGCCAGGGAAAAGGCATCTCTATATGTGTGTGTGAGTGTGACCGTGTGTGCGTGCCGGTGTTTGTGTTAATATGATGTGGTGAAAGTATCAAACCACTCCTCTAAGGTATGGCCCTGCTTCGGTTATGGTATTGCAGTACTTTGCCAGTGACTTGTGTTTTGTGGACGTGTATCTCCGTCTTCCCCCGAGTCCCCCCCCCCCTCCTCTGTTTCTGATTGGATCACCTGACCTCCAATCCAAACGATCCTGCCTATAAAATGCCACGACGCCAGGAAGTCTGAATTCAATTCTCAAGAGCTTTATTGGCACGGAAAACACACATCTAAACTGCCAAAGCAGTTTTAAAAAATGACAAAGCACTGTTAAAAAAATTAAAGTGGAATAAAGTAAAGTATAGTAAAATAAAATCGAAGAACCTACATTCGCTATGCTAGATTAAGTTGACCAGATTTCCGGTATGATAAGCTTGGACATTTGTAACTTGGCGGTCCATATACAAACAAAATATCTCATATTATTTATTATAATTGTATAATTTACATTTTCAAAAGACATATTTATGTTTTCATTTTAGCCAGTTGTATATTATAGTTATATTAAAATAAACGTGAACAGGCGGTAATAAACAGTGGAAGAAAGTTAATATATTGCATGTAATTTGACATGCATTCACATTTTTGTTAGTTTCTGTGGCATCCAATTGAAATCCATTTAATAGACACCAATAAAATGAGAAGCACTGAGGGCCGGAGATGGACCAAGATAAATATATTGGTATATGCGACCGCTTAAATTAAAAATAACCGATAAAAAATAACGTTGACTTTGTTTGGTCAGCGTGATGATAAAGGTATATTCTATTATTGTCATAATAATGCAGTTATGGATGGAGATATATAATTTGACAAATGAGCTTAACATTTGATTGCGTAACTTACATCCATTTGGGGGTCAACTTAAATGGATTTGAGAGTAAATCCATTCACACTAAAAGCAGCATAATGCATTTCAATCTACAAGGCAAATAACAGATCATGCAAAGAAAATGAACTAAAAACGCTGACTTTGAACCAAGGAGAAATATTTGCAACTACCTAACATATTGCATTCATCAATGTTCTTTATTTAGAAACAGAATTTATTTTATGTCCAGCAAATGTATCATCCCAAAACGTGTATGGGACTTGTCCAACCTGTTTAGTCTGTGGTCAGGTGATGTCACTGCT
>NC_044065.1:1800855-1845855 GCF_902167405.1 Gadus morhua | reverse complement strand
GCTCACCTTTACCCTGTTCAGCGGCCAGCGCCTGGAGAAGGCCCGCCTCTCTGGAGGTCAGGGGTCATGCTACCCGACGCTAACAGCAGGGCGCTCAAATGCTAACAAACATCCAGCATCGCTAAAGTCTGAATACAGATGGGGGTTTCACATTAGTAACGTGCATTTTGAAAAATATAAATCATAACATAAATTGACATGGTGACCTTTGTGGAAGACGAATATGTTGTGGAGTCTGGTCCCGCCCTAACCAACCACTACTTAGCTCTAACTAAGCCCCAACTTACCCCGACCTATCCCTAATCAACCCCGACTAACCACGGTGTTGATCAACAGGGATTCTGCTCAACGCCATCCTCAAGAACTTCTCCAGAGCCGTGGAGCAAGGCAGCGCGCTCAGGCTCATCCTGTACTCGGCTGTAGGTCCACACACTCAGGGACACACACTACACAGTGGGTCATGTGATCATTATGCCTGACTTCCTCCTCCCTACTTCCTGTGTCCCAGCATGACTCCACTCTGCTGACCCTTCAGGCTGCACTGGATATCTACAACGGCCTTCTGCCCCCCTACGCCTCCTGCCAGCTGTTTGAGTTCTACCAGGAGTTTGATGGGTAATGTAGTCTTAACACAACAACCTGCCTGTTCCACCAGGAGCATGATGGGTAATGTAGTCTTCATACAACAACCTGCATGTTCTACCAGGAGCATGATGGGTAATGTAGTCTTTACACAACAACCTGCCTGTTCTACCAGGAGCATGATGGGTAATGTAGTCTTTACACAACAACCTGCATGTTCTACCAGGAGCATGATGGGTAATGTAGTCTTCATATAACAACCTGCCTGTACTACCAGCAGCATGATGGGTAATGTAGTCTTCATACATCCGCCTGCCTGCAAAGTCTTGCCTTTCCTACAAAGAGCATGATGGGTAGTGTAGTCTTTACACAACAACCTGCCTGTTCTACCAGAGCATGATGGGTAGTGTAGTCTTTATACAACAACCTGTCTTCTTTTTAATTAATAACCATAATTCTCCCCCTGCAGGTCCTTCTCCCTGGAGTTGTACTACCGGAACGAGTCGGGGCGCGCCCCCTTCCCCACCCTGCTGCCGGGCTGCGGCGGGCTCACGGCGTGCCCTTTGACCCTGGTCCGGGCGCTGGTCCAGGAGGTGCTGGTGGACGACGTCGACGGCGAGTGTGGAGTCAAGCCTCGCTGGGCCAGCGCTGGTACCGTCCACACACACACACACTCACACACACACACACACACAGATACACATCCATCCAACAGACACGCCGATACACACCCAAACAGACACACACACACACACACACACACACACACACACACACACAGCGCTGGTACAGTTCACACACATAAATACACGCACACACACACACAAATATACACACACAAACAGACACACACACACACACATAAAAACGCACACACACAATTATATACACACATACACACAGATATACACACACACACATACAGACACACAGATACACAGACACACATGCACACACACATACATACATATAGACACACACACACATACACACACGCAAACAGACAGACACGCAGACACACACACACACACGCATAGATATATACACACACACATACAAACACACACAGATATATCCACACAAACACACACACACACAAACACCCTCACACACAGAGATCCACCTACACACACACACACACACACACACACACACACACACACACACACACACACACACGGCATACACACAGCATAAAGAGAAATGACCTCATACACGGCAGAACCTAGCACTGACCTCATAAAAACGCCAAACCCTTAGGAGCGTTCTGAGTGTATTATAGTGACGGTTGTGTCAGTGTGTCAACATAATAAACAGTTCCTTTCAGGTTACGACCATATCGCTTTCATCTTAAAAGGTTTATTTCAGGTTACAGCCATATCACTGACGCACTACGTTATTCATTGCAGGCATGTCGACGGCACTTGCAGTGGCGGTGGGCGTCCTGGCGGTGGCGCTGTTTGTCAGCATCGGGCTGGCCGTCTACCGAAGACCTGAACGCTCCTGAGTGTGTGTGTGAGAGAGTGTGTGTGTACGAGTGCGTGTGTACGAGTGCGTGTGTGTGTGTGTGTGTGTGTGTGTGTGTGTGTGTGTGTGTGTGTGTGTGTGTGTGTGTGTGTGTGTGTGTGTGTGTGTGTGTGTGTGTGTGCAAACTACTAACTACTTCCATGTTGTATTAACATTGTTGAATATTTAACTCTGAATTTATATAACTCTTTTTCACAGTTTCATTATTGTTCTATTATATACGAGCTTAACTTAAGCATAATAATGTAACCTAGTTTTTATAACAAAGATGTCATGAAATATGAGATGGTTCATGAGGTAATATTTTAGCGTTAGCGCTGAATAAATATTGATTTCCACAACCTTTGATGGTTGATATATTTTATTTAGATTCCCTGACAGAAGGAAATTAAATGAAATGATTCTTTCTGTTATGTGATTCTTTTGCCTCCTGAATAAGCTACAACCTGTAACTTCCGCACACTTCCTGTAACCTCCGGTCACTTCCTGTCACGCCCCGTTGCTTCCGACTACTTGACCTCTGCAGTAGGGTCTGTTGGAACTGCAAGAGAAGACAGAGAGCGTTAACCATCACATTACACACATCCCCTGCAGCTCGTTAATATTATATGATTCTATTTCTCGTCCAGCGGTCTGGTCAAATCGGACCCACTTTACATGTAACACTTTTCATAATTCATAAACGCTGGGTTTTTCATCTGATTGCCTCAAGCAGACTTCACCATACCCTCACCCACTCACCCACTCACCCACTCACCCACTCACCCACTCACCCACAGACACACTCACCCCCCACCCATCTGCCCCCACCCTCTCATCCACTCTTGTACAGTCAGTACAAATCCCAAAAAACGGAACCAAAAAACCCACCAATGTACCAATTAGATACTCGACCGACCAACGCCAACCCAAACAACAAACACAAATAGTACTTCAACAGTTCTCATCGGCCTTACTTCGGATCTCCAGCTTGCACTCGACCAGCGCCTGGCCCAGGTCGTTGACGGCCATGCAGGAGTAGCGCCCCCCGTCGAAGGTGCTGGGCTTGCGGATGTTCAGGGTCAGAACCCCCTGGTTGTTCAGCATGATGTACTTCGGGTCGCCCCCCAGGATCATCTTGTTCTTCATCCACACGATCTTAGGCTGCCAAGGGAGCAGGGGTTAGCATGGGGGGGGGGGGGGGGACTGGTTGAGTCTGGTGGGTGAACTGGTTTAGTCTGGTTGGATGAACTGGTTGAGTCTGGTGGGTGAACTGGTTTAGTCTGGTAGGATGAACTTGTTTGGTCTATGATGTACTGGTGTAGTTTGGTTGGATGAACTGGTTTAGTCTGACTCTGGTAGGATGAACTGGTTCGATGAACTGGTTAAGTCTGGTAGGATGAACTTGTTTGGTCTATGATGTACTGGTGTAGTTTGGTTGGATGAACTGGTTTAGTCTGACTCTGGTAGGATGAACTGGTTCGATGAACTGGTTAAGTCTAGTAGGATGAACTTGTTTGGTCAATGATGTACTGGTGTAGTTTGGTTGGATGAACTGGTTTAGTCTGACTCTGGTTGGATGAACTGGTTTAGTCTGACTCTGGTAGGATGAACTGGTTCGATGAACTGGTTAAGTCTGGTAGGATGAACTTGTTTGGTCTATGATGTGCTGGTGTAGTTTGGTTGGATGACCTGGCTTAGTTTGGAAGGATGAACTGGTTTAGTTAGGTTGGATGTACTTGTTTGGTCTGGTAGGATGTACTGGGGTAGTTTGGTTGGATGACCTGGCTTAATTGGGAAGGATGAACTGGTTAAGTCTGACTCTGGTAGGATTAACTGGTTGGATGACCTGGTTAAATCTGGTAGGATGAGTAGATTAGATAAGAAAAACGTTATTTATGCCAAGATGGGCAATTTCATTCGCAGTTTCCTGTCTCACATAATAAATTACTTAATAAATACAATAAATAGCAATAGGAGGTAGACAAAAACATATATCAAAGGCAGGCCAACCCTCACATTTAACTCGCAATTCATTTCAGCCTGTCAGTATCAACCACCCTGCCCCCGGAAACACCCAGCAACACTGGTGTGCTCTCCACCTCCTCCTGACTTCTGTCATCCTTTAGTAACCTGATGGGTGCAGGGATAAAGAGGGGGGGTACCTCATTGTTCTTGTCCTGATTGAACAACAGCGCCGCCCTGTGGGCATTGGCGTGAATTCCTTACTGAGGACAAGGTCAGGCTGACTGTAATGCATTTAGCCTTCTGGACTGTGTGTTTGTTCCACAATGATGAACTGGTTTGGTCTGTTAGAATGTACTGGTTTAGTTTGGTAGGATGAATGGGTTTGTTCTAGTTGGATGAACTGGTTTAGTCTGGTGGGATGACCTGGTTAAAGCTGGTAGGATGAACTGGTTCAACCTGGTTGGATGAACCAGTAGGATGAACTGGTTTAGTCTGGTGGGATGAACTGGTTTAGTGTGGTGGGATGAACTGGTTTAGTCTGGTGGGATGAACTGGTTTAGTCTGGTGGGATGAACTGGTTTAGTCTGGAAAAATTAACTGGTTCAGTCTGGAAAGATGAACTGGTTAGATGAGCTGCATTAGTCTTTTAGGATGAACTGGTTTAGTCTGGTTGGCTGAACTGGTTTAGTCTGGTTGGCTGAACCGGTTCAGTCTGGTATGATGAACCGGTTCAGTCTGGTATGATGAACCGGTTCAGTCTGGTATGATGAACCGGTTCAGTCTGGTATGATGAACCGGTTCAGTCTGGTATGATGAACCGGTTCAGTCTGGTATGATGAACCGGTTCCGTCTGGTATGATGAACCGGTTCAGTCTGGTATGATGAACCGGTTCCGTCTGGTATGATGAACCGGTTCCGTCTGGTATGATGAACCGGTTCCATTTGGTATGATGAACCGGTTCAGTCTGGTATGATGAACCGGTTCAGTCTGCTATGATGAAGCGGTTCAGTCTGGTTGGCTGAACCGGTTCAGTCTGGTATGATGAAGCGGTTCAGTCTGGTATGATGAACCGGTTCAGTCTGGTATGATGAACCGGTTCCATCCGGTTGTGTCCGGTACCTTGGGGAACCCTTTGACGGAGCAGCTCATGGCCGTGCTGTAGCCCGCCACCACCGAGCGGTCCAGGAGCGGCTGGGTGAACGTCGGGATGCACGACACGTCCTTCTCCTTGAACTCTGGGGGGTTGTAGGCCAGACCTGAGGGGGGTGGCAGGGCGAAGGTCAGGGGCCGTACGGCGGAGCCACAGGCGATGTACGATCCCATAGCGCTTTACTGTCAGAGCAGGTCTGACGTTGGTTTTGCATCCCATCAGCTCTACTAACGAACATCACACACAAGACATCAGTACAGGACATCGAGAATAGGACATCGAGACAGGACCCAAAAATACATACACAAAATACATACATCCGTGGCCCACCAGCGTGCATTTTGTCTGGGATTAAGTGCCTGATTGAGTTCGAGGATCGACTGGTGAACTAAAGAGTTCTTCAGTCTAACCTTTCTGAAGGTTGGAACCCTATATCATGTGTATGCACACGGCCAGGGTACAGCGCGACATACAAAGGCCTAAATGCTGTGAGATCGGCAGCTGTTTGTATGTTGGATCATGCATACGTAACCGTGTGAGTCGAGCTGGAAGGCAGTAGGTCAAGTAAGTGTTCAGGGACGCTAGGACTCAATGCTAGAGGAACCATCAATATTTAACACACTACACAGGAGAATTGTAGGGATACACAAAACAACAGAGAAACACGCGCACACATACGCACATGGACACGTACACACACACACACACACGCATGCACTCACACACACAATCACCCAGACAAACAGATATATTTGTGTTTCACTCGTTGTTTTTGATAAAAAAATAAATCTCTTATATTATCATAATAAATGTTCTTGATGAGCAATGACTTCTATTATGTTATTGGATAACTGCTTTTGGATGTATACACTCTTCCACTAATGGAGTACTTCAAGATGTCTGGGTGTCTTCTGAGACAGGAGCCAGACTTTATGTTCAGATACGATCTGAACATATGCTCTCATATGAAGAACAATTTGTTTATTGCTGTATTCTGAAAGTGTCTTCCTTTTAGAGTAAATTCAAAGGCCCGTTATAAGATATACCGATATACACACACACACACACACACACACACACACGCATACAGATGTACCCCCCCCCGCACACACACACAGATCTACACACACACACACACACACACACACACACACACACACACACACACACACACACACACACACACACACACACACACACACACACACACACACACACACACAGATGTACACCCCCCCCCACACACACACACACACACACACACATATACACCCCCCCCCCCACACACACACACACACAGATATACACCCCCCCCCCCACACACACACACACACAGATGTACACACACACACACACACACACACACACACACACACACACACACACACACACACACACACACACACACACACACACACACAGATGTACACACATATACTCGTACACACACATGCACAAACACAGACACACAGTACCCAAACCCTCTCCCCCTCACCCGTCTTTCCGATGACGGCTGTGTTCTTGCTCTGGCCCGGCTCTTCGCTCGGACCCACCAGGTTCTCGCTGTACACGCGGAACATGTACTCGTTCCCCATGATGAGGTCCGAGGAGGTGCAGCTTGGACGCCGGTTGTGTTCATAGATAGTGTACCACTCCTGGCAGAGAGACACGGAGACACACAGGGAGAGAGAGTCAGGACCTCGTCGTGGTCATAGAGAGAGTGAGAGAGTGAGAGAGTGAGAGAGTGACATAGACACAAAGCGGAAACACTGAGAGAGGGAGACGTGAAGGTAGACAGAGCTGGTTGGTCCCGGGCCTCCTCACCATGGTCTTCTTGTCCGCCTTCTGGATGGTGTAACCCGTGATCTCACAGTTACCGTCGTCCTTGGGGGCTTCCCACTCCAGGGCTGCGTTGAAGCCCCACACCTCCGTCACCTTCACCTTGGTGGGGGGGCCGGGTCTCTCTGGGGGTGGGGGGGCGGGACGGGACACAGGTAAGGCGCTGGACACCTCATACCCTCGGGTCAGTCGCTATAAGTAGTAGTTGTGTCCCAGTAGTAGTAGTAGTGTTGGTGGTGGTGATAGTGGTGTGTTATGTTGAAGCCTAGAATTCAAGCATTTCAAGGTTATTTAAGTCTACTCGTTGTTCTCTCATGTCCACGTGATGGATAAAGTGGATTATAGCACTAGTGGTGGAGGAAGCCTTGTAGGGATTACACATTATTTTGTCGGAGTGTATCGTCATGGCTACGAGCTCAAGGGAACTCCGGTCGCGGCGTCCGTACCGACGACCCTGAGGTCGATGGTGGCGCGGTCCTCCATGTTCTCGATCTGGACCACCAGCTCGTACTTCCCCGAGTGGTCCCTCTCTGCCGAGCGGATGAACAGGATCGAGTCCACGGTGGAGTTCCTCACGCCCACTATCTTCTCGTCCACCGGCGCGCCGTCCTTGTACCATTTGACCACGGGGCGGGGCTTACCCTGTGACAGACATCAGCCGGTCAGGGTACCTCGTGTACCCCTGGTGTACCCTCAACTGGTTAACAATCACCTGGTCAGGTAATCTGAGCCTGATCTACCGCCAACTAGTCTGCCCACTAGTCTGCCCCCCAGGTGATGGTTTACCATCACCTGGTTGGTCAACCACATCTGGTTGACTATGAACTAGCCTAAACTACCTGGATCTTCCATAACCTGGCCTACCCTCACAGGAAGAGGTAACCTGGTCACCTGGCTGCCTTCGACTGGTCAGGTAATCTGATCTACCGTCACCTGGTCGTGTTCCAATTGTTGGAACACAACTTGTGCACTATAAAATGCATTTTCGATCGTCAGATCGTCAACATTTTAATTCCCTATATAGATCATGCATCGCAGATTTCATTGTCATCAGTCATCCAACAGAGACGGTCAGCCTACAGGGGTTCATCACACAATTCAGCGGTCATGGGGTTCAGCCGACACACATATTATTTGCAACTATTTCCTGCCTTAGTTATTCCCTATAAGTGGTAATACATAGAGTTCACAATCTAGGGAATAGGGAATGAGGAAGAAAGAAGTAACATGGCTATGGTCGTTAGAAGTGGGGTGTAACGGACAAAGATGACAACAATGATCGAAAAAGGATAGTGATTGATGGGTATTGGTCTCACCTGGAAGGGGATGACCAGGTTAATCTTGTCCCCGACCTTCCTGATGTATTTGGTTCTGAGATCGCGAGGGAGCCGGATCTTAGGGAGATCTGGAAGATGGGAGATTCCGGTTAACTGTTGCTAGGATACTGACAGAGGTCAGAGCACTAGTGAACATGTTTGAATGTTCTGTTCAGATCTTGCATCAGAAAATGCAAATTGATGGAATGTAATGTACTGTGTGTTATAGATAAGCTTAGCTTGTTTATATCTAGATATTTTAGATGTGTCATGGATCATGTTAACAAAATAATGTATAGATTATACGTTATGTTTGTTAATGGATGGTTTCATTCTATTGAAAACTTGTTTTTATCTCTTTTTAAACTGCGTGGACTACCAAACGTCCCATCTGGGATGAATGAAGTGCATTGCATCTTCACATTAATTACCATGAAGCCATCGACTCCCTATAGGTCGTGTAACCTTCAGAGACCCAAGCACCTGGGACTCAACTTCCAGAGACCCCCAGAACCCGGGACTCAACTTCCAGAAACCCCCAGAACCTGGGACTCAACTTCCAGAGACCCCAGAACCCGGGACTCAACTTCCAGAGACCCCCAGAACCTGGGACTCAACCTTCAGAGACCCCCAGAACCCGGTACCAAACCCACCGACGATCTCCCGGACGGTGACGGGCTGGGCGAGGGTCGCGGGGGGGCTGACGCCCGCCAGGTTCTTGGCGAAGACCCGGAAATTGATCTTCTCCCCAACAGGAAGTCCTCGCACCACGTAGCCCTGGCGCTCGCAGAGTTCCTTGTTGGCTACCACCCACTCAGTCTCTGAGGAGAGGGGGGGGGGTCAGACACCTGGTTACACACCGGTTGATAAGAAACACTCAGTCTCTGAGGAGAGGGGGGGGGGGCAGACACCTGGTTACACACCGGTTGATAAGAAACACTCAGTCTCTGAGGAGAGGGGGGGGGGTCAGACACCTGGTTACACACCGGTTGATAAGAAACACTCAGTCTCTGAGGAGAGGGGGGGGGTCAGACACCTGGTTACACACCGGTTGATAAGAAACCGTCTTAAATAATTTAGCACGTTGAAAAATAAAAAAAATATGAATTCATTCATATTGTTTACTGTTATCTCAATAAGCGGATGCTTTTATCCAAAGGGAGTTACAGTTATTATTTTTTGTAAGTTTTGTTATGAGAAGGCATAGCTTTTCTAGGAAGGCAGGTTAGGCTTTGGACATGGGGTATCGAACCCAAAACCTTCTAATAGGAGTTAAACACCCTAACCCTAAGGACTATCCTGGCCCCTCAGACAGTATGGTTTATAAAAAGATTCCCTTTCATCTCATTGTTCTCTCGAGGTCGCTCATCGTAAAGGCTCAGTTATGGTTCCACGTCGACGCGACGCAACGACCACGCAGACGCTTCGACGCCACCGTGAACCTGTTTTGGTTCAGCGTACCAAAGCACAGCCCTGAACGGACCAATCACAGCCCTTGCTGCTGCGCACCTTGACGCAAGGTTACAATCTGTGGGAGACCCTAGTCCGGCCCTTGCGGTGGACGAAAGGAGGGTCCGCATGGACAAAATGGGTCCGTGTACCCCCTTGCGTAGCGTCGACGACGATCCGTAGCTAAGCCTTAACTCGACCTAGTCGACCAGGTCAGGGGTCAGAGGTCAGAGGAGACTGACCTCCCTCTTTGCAGTACTCGATGATGTAGCCATCCAGGCCGCCTGCGCCGATCCTCTCGGGCGCCATCCACTTGAGCGTGCACGTTCCGTCGGTGACGTCGTGCACCAGGAGGCGCGTGGGCTCGCTGGTCGGAGCTGGTGCGTCCAGAACGACCCGGGGTCAAAGGTTAGCGCAGGCCAAAAGTCGTGTTTCATACGGCTCTTGGCCGTGGTATTACCGTTTTTTATTTTTGAAAAGTAACTAGAGGAACCGACCCAAGGGCATGAAGGGTTTGGAGGTGATGCTGGGCTGGGACATGCCGATGCTGTTGATCGCAAACACCCTCATCTCGTAGTACACTCCCTCAATCATCCTCTTAGCCTCGTAGGTCGTGGCCTCGTACACGTCGAAGTTCAGCTTCGTCCACCTGGACGAGCCCTTCTTCTTCCTCTCCATCAGGTATCCTGACAGAGGGGTACATGTGTATATTTAATCAGAGCGTGAGGGAGAGGCCGAGGGACTGACGGACTGAGGAAGCTACATCGTAGACGCGTGACTCTTACCTTTGAGTGGCGCGCCGCCGTCAAACGCAGGGGGCTCCCAGACCATGCTGGAGCTGTCCTCGCCCACCGACAGGCACTTCACGTTTTGAGGAGGGTCAGGTACGTCTGGAAACCACAAGTTATAAGTATGCAGGTCATTTTGAATCATATATAGTCATAGCCGCAGAGATGGACCTTCACCCACCTACGATCTTCACGAACAGCTTGGCTTTGTCCTCTCCGGCAGGGTTGGTCACACAGATGGTGTAGTTGGCCTCGTCCTCTCTCTCCGCCCCCTCGATCACGAAGCTGCTCAGGGTCTTCCGGTTGTCAACGCGGACCCGGCCCTCCGTGGCCGTGATGACCTGGCATTGAGAGGGCCTCCTGAGTGAGTTGGATGAACCTGGTCGCTCTCCGGTCTATCTGATGCTCTCTGGTTAGACACCTTGAGTTGCATTTCACAAGCACGCCGTTTAGTCGATTATTTGCTTGAACTCTGGTACGGTTTAACCGCTGGTGTGGTTCGGCTGAGTGCTCGTGAACGCGCCAATCAAACTCAAATGAGGACCGAAACATCTGGTTCTTGTTCAACACAATCCGACCCAATGCAAGAAGTAAATTAAAACTAAATGAACTATGGGCTACCTACGCCTGCGTCTGTTAATGTGTAAGGTAAACGACAGGTAACGGCAGAGAGGACTGACTTGGACTTAAGCAGAATGTCCCATGATTGACATCTGAACCTCATCTGGGCGATGTGCTGAATCGAAGTCCACAATGATAACGTCCGCAAACTCATTAGCTGTCTCGCTAGCGTTGATACCTTTAGAACAGACTAGTGTAGGTACCTAGTCTCATTTAGACTAGACCAGCCCGGTGTAAGTACCTCTTCTCCTTTAGACCAGACCACAGTCGGCGCTGGCTCTCCAGTAATCTCCACGTCCAGACGAAGCTTGTTTCCTGCCACCACGATGATGGTGTTCTGGGAGACCATGTTCCCGGTGGTGTCCAGGTGAATCTTTGGGGGGTCTGAGGAAGGGTGTCGAAAACGATGAAGATTAACGCGACAGTGGACAGGTTCAAACATCTTTTGAAATGGTGCGCAACATACCCTGTCGGGGCACGTAGTCGATCTTGATTTCTGTTTAGAGGGAAAGAGTTGTGTCAGTGGGGTCATACAGGGAGATATTGAGGATGTGACATATTCTATATTTAGTACACATACGTTTTTGAGACCAAAGGACACAGATAGTGCATGCGCTTCTCGGGTACAGGGGTCAGAGGTTCCTTACCGAGGAAGTTGAGTTTTGCAGACAGCGACAAAGCGTACCCGTTGGGGATGAAGGTGTAGTCTCCAGCGTCTTGTGGCTTCACGTTGTCGATAAGCAATTTATGGAACCTGACAGATCACATGTACCGCAGTGTCAAAATGAGCTTTAGCATGACTCCTCACCCCCCATGGGACCAGCTAGGCCAGTACTTTTTTTACACAGTAACAAGAAGCAAAAAAAAAAAGGAGCATGTTTTTGATAGTACTGAATCTTTGTGTTGTACTGATAATTTGACTTATATTGAATCTAGTTGAAAGGCTAACGTACATTGGGTTTGTTTTACTGATGAGAGGAAATAAAAACAAAACAATGAGTTAGCCAAAACAAGGGGATGTTAACTCCGCCTAAATGCGTTTAATTTGTCTCATTTTTAAAGTATTGAATACGTGTATTATGCTTTCAATAACAAGTGCATAAAACAAAGTTGTGATTTATCTCTCCGAAATTGTTGGTTTAAGTTAATATACAATCGGATGCTGAATTGGCAGTTAAAATGTTCAGGGATGTTCATTTATGCACAAATCTGTTCTTCTCACGTTTTTTATAGATAAGTCCTATTGTGAATTGGGTCGCAATGGATTGCAATTTAAAAGGAATGGGCAATGAGAAACACTGAGCAAGACTACTCCTAACCCCTTGCTCAGTGTTTCAGGTTGAGGTTGGAGGACCGCAAGAATTATCTGCCATAACAACGGGGAAACGGGGACCTCGCTGTCCTCGCTGCCCCTGACCTCATGGTGCTTGTGTGTTATTCTCACCGTCCAATGTGGGTCATCTTGTGGCGTTCGTCCGGCAGGACCTCTACGCCGTCCTTGAACCACTTCCCGGTCACCTTTTCGTCCGAGACCTCACACTTAAATATGGCCTGATCGGTAGCCTTCACCGTGAGATCAGCAATGTCCTGCAACACCAGCAGTTCCTTCTCTGGAGAGAGGTGAAGGAGACGTAAATGCTCAGGAATAGGCCATTTCTGTGCCTTCAACATAATCCTTATTATCCCTATTATCAATACAGTTACAATTTGCGTGGTTCATGTTAGCCATCGGTTGGTACCTTCCACCTCCAGCTCTCCCTTGGTGTGACCCCCGTTTGTCCAGCAGTGGTACATGCCGATGTCCTCCAGGCCGGCCTCCAGGATGATCAGCATGTGTTTCCTCCCGTCCTTCTTGATGCGGTACTTGGCCGGGTTGGTGTCCTTGAAGATCTCAATGTCCTCGAAGAACCTGTCCATGTGGACAGTCCCATCAACACTGTCCTCACCCCTTCTCTCACACAGGTAGGGCCTCTGATCACTGACTAACCTGAACCTAAAGGTATGTCATCCTCGAGCAAGACGCCTCTTAAATCCCTACCTGCTCCTTCGCGACATATATCTGTACTTGCTGTAAGTCACTTGATGAATGCATCTGCTATCAAGGTAGGCTCAAGACTCAAAGAAACGCAATTTCGGTCCTCTGTGTAACTTGTTGGATGGTCGGTCTGACAATACAGTTCACTTTGACTTGATCTTGCTAAATAGGTGAATGGTAACAATGAATAGAGAGCTATTTACCATATACCATATAATAATGTATTATATGTAGTTACCATATACCATAATACCAAAGAGCTTTCCCATATTAAATCATCATCTATTAAAGCGATGAACTAATGAAGATATGTGAATGTCTACTGACCACATGGCGTTGGCACCTTCCTCTGACACCTCCACTTCAAACTCCACCCTCTCCCCCACCACAACGTGGTAGTCATCCATCAGCTTGGTGATGGTCACTGGGGGCTCTGGGGGTACAAAATAAAGACACTTTATATGCATACAATACGTGAAATAGATCATTGGTTCTCAAAAAATGGCACGCACACCACTGAGGGGCCGCGATGCGCCATCTAGTGGTACGTTGTTTTTTATTTGTTTGCTTTCTGATTAAAAACAATTATATCAAAATACTAGTACGAATGGAAATGTATTTTACTATGAGATCCTTTTGTCACTTGCTGTGTGGGTACGTACCCGTGTGTTTGTCCAGTGCTACCACTTTGTACAGCTGACAATGCTTGCAATAAATAATATTATTTTTAAGCATAAGTGTGCCTCCTGCGTGAGCTGTGCGATGCTGAATAGGGTCTCAGGCCTATGCTACTGTATGTTGTTATATCGTATAACATTGTTCATAATGTTGTTCCTTGGGGAGCCAAATATTTTTTGTGGTGGTACGGGGTATAAAAAGTTTGAGAACCACTGCAATAGATAATAACCCTAACCCTATCACTACTGGTACACATCATACAAATAAGCTAATGGTTTATAGTCTACTGTTTGGCCATTTGGGGGGCTTGAATGTTGCTTCTTTAATATACTGATCTGCCATTGGTCAACTTTAGAATCTTCCACCAAGCGTACCTTTGACGAACACCTCCGTGAAGCACTTGTCCTCCCCGACCACACACTCATAGGCTGCGTCATCAGCCAGCGTCGTCTTCATGATGGTCAGTTTCCGGATGTTCCCGATGGTCTCCATGATGTACCTGTGGAACAAGAAGATAAGAGAAGAAGGCCATTTTAAATGGGACATACTTTATCCAAGTTGGGACATTTGGGAAAAAACTGAAGGTAGGTGTGCTTTTAAAGATCCAAACTAAAGCTTGTTGGTGTCTTAAACCTAAAGACATCTTCTAAACGTGCCTCAGGCAGGTCATCTACAATGCATTATGTAGTACTTAAGTATTAAATATCACTAATCATGAGCATATTGTTATGATTTGGGCACTCATTGTCATATGGATTTAGAGCTCTACTGAAACCTCACAGTAGCCCCCTACTAGATCTGTGGAGCTATGGCTTTCTATTTATACACCCCGGGATGCCAACAAGTAATTCAAGATGGTGTGTATGACTGTATACTCTCGCGAACAGCTGGGTAAATAACACTGAGCGCCTGACCAACTACCTTGTAAATAAATAATGGTGAAAACATACTCTATAAAGGTCAGTTTGCACGGTGGGCTGAATACGTCTGCTCTGTTCTTACTTGGCAGAGCCCTTGATCTCCTGCCCGTTCTTCAACCATTTCACCTGGACGTTGGGGTCGAACACCTCACAGGTCAGCACGATCTTCTTGCCCTTCTCCACAGAGTAGCAGGACTCCATGCGCTTCAGGAAGGCTGCGGAGAGGAGAGAGGTGGATACTCAACGTAGATATATGTTCTAGAAGGGTATGTTCACATCTACACAGCTCCACGACTAGTATGGTCCTATTCCCCTACCATCATCTCCCCTCCCCCCATTCCCCTACCATCACCCCCTCTCTCTCCCCCCATCACCTCCCCTCCCCTCATCATATCACCTCTCCTCACCCACCTCCCCTCCCCTCAACCCCAACACCTCCCCTCCCGTCTCCCCATCACATCCCCTCCCCCGTACCTTCGCTGGGTTTGGGCTCCGCCTTCATCTTCTTCAGGCGTTTGAGCATGCCTCGCAGGTCGGTGATGCCGTACTCAAAGGCGATCTTCTCGTACTCGCTGGGGTGGGCGCTCTTCAACAGCTCCCACACGTCGATCACGGGCTTATCATCCTCGGGTCTCTTCTTCCTGGGACCAGGATAATGTTTAATTTACAAAAAATAATACGATGAAGACTATTTATTGATGCATCCAAAATCCAATAATAAACCCTTGTATATAGGGGCCCTTTACAACAGTGAACCTTTGTAAGACCAGATGAACACCTGGGGGCCAAGGGAACACCTGTGGCCCAGGTAGACGGACACCTGGGAACCAGGTAGACAGACACCTGTGGCCCAGGTAGACAGACACCTGTGAACCAGGTAGACAGACACCTGTGAACCAGGTAGACAGACACCTGTGGCCCAGGTAGACAGACACCTCTGAACCAGGTAGACAGACACCTGTGGCCCAGGTAGACAGACACCTGTGAACCAGGTAGACGGACACCTGTGGCCCAGGTAGACAGACACCTGTGGGCCAGGTAGACGGACACCTGTGGCCCAGGTAGACGGACACCTGTGGCCCAGGTAGACAGACCCCTGTGAACCAGGTAGACGGACACCTGTGGCCCAGGTAGACAGACAGCTGTGGGCCAGGTAGACAGACACCTGTGGCCCAGGTAGACAGACACCTGTGGCCCAGGTAGACAGACAGCTGTGGGCCAGGTAGACAGACAGCTGTGGAACAGGTGAAACCCTGTAGACCAGGTGAACACCTGTGGACCAGGTGAACACCTGTAGACCAGGTGATCCCCTGTGGACTAGGTAGAGACAGCTGTGGACCAGGTGAAACCCTTTGTCAGTCCTTACTTCTTAGCTGCCTTCAGCAGGGCGCTGAAGTCCAGATTTCCATCATCTTCTCCGGCATCGCTGTGGTCACCAGATACAGAGACATAGAGAGGTGAGACACAGTGTGGGTGGCCCGTGGGCATGCCTTAAGTGTACTCTAAGCTCTCTAAGTGTCTGCAAGTAGTTCTAAGTGTCTGCGAAAAGCTCTACGTGTCTGCAAGGAGCTCTACGTGTCTGCAAGGAGCTCTACGTGTCTGCATCTCTGCATAGCTATCTGAAGACGTGCTGAATGACAGAAGAGACCACATGCTCTCAAAGACCATTACTACAAAATGTCCGTCCATCAACGCACGCATGTTCACACATGCACACACACTCGCGCGCAAGCACACGCAAACACATGAAAGTTACTCACGCTCTCTTGAAACTGGAGAGGATATCTACATCATCTGACTGCTGTGCAGCTGGGAGGGGAGAGAACAGGGGAGAGGAGGGGGAGGAGAGGAGGTGAGAGGGGGAGGAGAGAGGGAGAGGAGAGGAGGTGAGAGGAGGAGGAGAGAGGGGGAGGAGAGGAGGTGAGAGGAGAGAGGGGAGGAGAGGAGGTGAGAGGGAGAAGGAGAGAGGAGGAGGAGAGAGGGAGAGGAGGTGAGAGGGGGAGGGGAGGAGGTGAGAGGAGGAGGGAGAGGAGAGGAGGTGAGAGGAGGAGGGAGAGGAGAGGAGGAGGAGAGAGGGAGAGAAGAGGATGTGAGAGGAGGAGAGAGGGAGAGGAACAGGGGAGAGGAGGAGGAGAGAGGGAGAGGAGGTGAGAGGGGGAGGGGAGGAGGTGAGAGGTGGAGGGAGAGGAGAGGAGGAAGAGAGAAGGAGGGAGAGGAGAGGAGGAGGAGAGAGGGGGAGGAGAGGAGGGGGAGGAGAGTAGGTTTAGGAGGAGGAGAGGAGGGGGGATAAGAAGGAGGTGAGAGCAGAGAGGAGTGGAGAAGGAGGTGAAAAAAAGAGGAGGAGGAGAGAGGGGAGGAGAGGAGAGGAGGTGAGAAGGAGGAGATGAGGCAGAGGAGAGGGGGGGATAGGAAGGTGTGAAGGAGAGGAGAAGATGAGAGTGAGAAGAGGTGTGACGGTAGTTAGACCCGGGATGTCCGACTCCATAGAGTGAGGGGTGATGAAAGGTCAGGGGTTACAGATGGTGAGGGGGCGACACATGACGAGGTGTGATAGCGCTGAGGGGCGAGGGAGGTTTAGAGGTCGGAGGGTGAAAGAGAGGAGTGATGGGGAGAGAGGATTGGGGCTGAAGGGGTGTCTGGTGTCACTTACCCTCTACAGTGATCTCGAAGGAGGCGCTGTCAAACTTGTCCTTGGAGGTGACCTCACACCTGTAGGCCCCCGCAGCCCCCGCTGCCCCCACCTTCGCCTTGATCACCTTCATCTCATAGGTGTAGATCTACGCAGACACACACGCACGCACACACATTAACACACGCATGCATGCAAATATACACACACGCACACACATTAAAACAAACACACACAAACATTAACACACACACGCATGCACATATGCACACGCACATTAAAACACACATGCACACAAACACACGCACGCAAGCACACATAAACACACCCACGCACACACATTAACGCACACATGCACATATACACACACACACACACGCAAACACATAAACACACACACTCGCACACACATAAACACGCACACACATAATCACATGCACACACATAAACACACACTCACACACATCAACAAAGGCACGCACGCACACAAATAGAAATTAGACAAATGTGCGTGCTGAGTTTCTATTAAGGTGCGTCCGTCTCTCTCCGCCTGTCGGCCCGTCTGTGTGTATTTGCGTACCTTGGTTTCACGGTCGTACGTCTCTTTAAACTGCAGGTGCTTCCCGGCCTTGCTGGCGAGATCCAGCCACTTCCCCTTCAGCCATTTCACGGTGGGCTTCCTCGTCAGGGTGGTGGAGTCAACCTTCGCCGTGATAACCACGTCCGCGCCTGCCAATCACACACCGGCATTAGCATCAACCAATCATCAGCCAATCACAGGCAAATATAACCGCCACTGTGCGTTTCTCTGTCTACTCGTCCTTTGTTTGTCACCCGTCTGTCCGCCTGTCTGTCATACCTGCGATGATGACAACATTCTCTTGCGGGCGCTCGACGAAGAGCCCGGTCAACTCCGTCCCTTGGCCCTCTGAGAGAGGGAGAGAGAGGGAGAGAGAGGGAGAGAGAGGGAGAGAGAGACGGGTGTTTGAGCGCGGGACAGACATAGAGGTGCCGTGAAAAAACAGACACAGGAGAGTCAGTCAGCCCTTGGGAAGAACCACAGTTAGAAATATCAGTATTAAGGCTTAATACATCTGTAGCTTAACGAGTCTCTATTCAAACACAACACATATGTACCTTGATACATATGCAACTCAACGAGTATCTATTCAAACACAACACATATGTACCTTAATACATATGTAACTCAATGAATATCTACTCAAACACAACACATATGTACCTTAATACATATGCAACTCAACGAGTATCTATTCAAACACAACACATATGTACCTTAATACATATGTAACTCAACGAATATCTATTCAAACACAACACATATGTACCTTAATACATATGTACCTCAACAAGTATATATTTAAACACAACACATATATACCTCAATACATACGTAACGCAACAAGTATCTGACTCAGAGTTTCTGACTTGGCACATATGTGACTTGGCACATATGTGACCTAGGGTTCAAAAACAACGTTCGCCCCTCATGCTGGAAAATGTCCTCACAGTTGGGCTCAGGGGTTATTATGGAAGTATAACAACCCATTGTCACACTGTACCATAGGTCCGATTACCGAAGTCAATGTTAACACAGCAGATCAAACACGGCCAGAGATGTAGAATTAAAACATGTCGGGAAGAAACCTTTTTGGAAAAAGGCTTCGTTATCAGACCGGAACATTGGATTTGAAATCACCATGACTACCTTCACTTGGTTACAGAACTGAACTGCGTGACCCATTGAAGAGCAGCAGAAGATAAAAGATAGCCTCGCCTAAATCTCAGAGCAGAAGACTAGGGTTCGGACCGGGTTCCTCTGAGCTAGCTAGCATGGAAGGAAAGCAGAAAGCAGTGGAGGGAAAGAAGTTCTCCATTCTTTGTCCAAATATTTGCCAGAGGGTAAGGTCGCCACGGCGTTCAGAGGGAACTGAGAGCGTTGATGTGTGACGGATTATCTCCACCACAGCTCGTGTCGGGCATGCTTTCCCTTTGTTGTTTCTGTCGTCCCGGGGATTGTTCACACCACACATACTGGGGATGGCTTTTACTTTGGCACCCCGGAGGTATGTAGGGACGAGTAATCGGTCCTAAGCGATGATAACTGAGTGTTTATTTGTATATCCTACCCTGTAGTCGCCAATATTTCAAATTCAAATGTACCAGAGTCTGGGAAGACGGAGACTGTTTGACATATTATGTGGCGTCCGCACGTAATATACCGGGAGTAGACATGGGATGGTATGTTATTGTCACACCAGTTCACACTATTACAGAGTAGTCTAAACCTGTACAGACCAGTCCAGACCATGTACCGGTCTGGCTCTTACCCTCATCTCCAGAGTCTGTGGTGGACGAAGCAAAACACAACTCAAGGGCTGGACAAATGAAACTCTACTATGCACACAATGCAACACACAACTCAACCAGTAGCAGCAAAATCCACACACAGACTAATACAATCATATACAGTATTGCAACACACTCATATACTGTACTACACGCTTGTATACTGTAAAAATGCATTCATACTGATGCTCAAGCATGTGCATCCACACCTCACTCAGTAGTCATGCTTTGTCAACATTTAATACCTTTTCAGGTGATTTAAATGGATGCCGCTCCCTGAATTAAGAAACCCAATAGCATATACATTCAAACGGGAACGGTAGGAATTATAAATCCTAAACAAATAAGGACCACAGAGGCAACCCATTCAGTTCGAAAATATTGTTATTCTAATAGTCATTCAAGTAACACTTACATTTCTGGGTGTGAACATATATATGAATATATGAGAAGATTAATACGTAGGAAAAGGGGACAGGAATAAAACAATGCATTTTTTTTAACTATTATTCCAATGAAACGCGGCGTCATTTATTTTGTCACAGACGACAAAACATATTTCTTAATGGTTTTATTAATATTAACATTCATATGCATGAATGTTATATATTATATATGGTGTATATATACATATATATATATATATATTGAATACTTTTAAACACAAAGGCACATGTATTTAGACGTGTATGAATACATGGGAGTTAATTCAGTCCTGAAACGAAATCCTCCTTACCTTCTTCAGCTGTGGGCAATTCCCCTGGAGAGAACGACAACAGTTAGCCTAGCCTAGCTCAACGTTAAGAATACTTAATCAAATACATTTGGCGCCATGTTGAGAATACCATATGTTAGGCCTGCTGCTGAATACTGAATCAGATACACTGTTAGCTTGTGGCTAAGAATAGTACTGCATCAGATACCGTTGACCCTTAGATATACTGACTTAACTTTATTTAAAGAAGTGGAATATTTAAAAGTAAGAAGACACGGTTCCTCTTTGATCATACACACATTTTCGGCAAACTTGAAGCCAAAATGTAATCCCCTTGGAAACAGGTGTGAATGCAGTCAGACATGTGAAACCGTCACCACAGCTTTAGAAAAATTAAATGTTACTTGGATATAAACTTCTAAATAAAAATAATGTACAATGGGTATTATATAATTACCCACGTAACTAAAATACAAATAAATCCATAAAAATATATCAAAATAGATGTATCCAACGTAAAATAACGTATTCATCCATACACACTATTTAAAGCGGAAATAGAATGTAACATTATTGAATTTTGAGCATTATATTCAGAGCATTACATTTTATTGTATGTGGTTTTGTTACAGAGTCATATTCTAATTGTAACAAACACAACACCATTCACCATGCTGGGGCCCGCCCACTAAGCTGCAGTGCCTCATAAAAGGCTCTGCAGCTAAAAGTAACACTAAATGACGCCAGTAAGCAGAATAATGGAAGCCATCTGAACAGCTGGACAAACACATCACGCATCAAATGATCCACACACACTCTCCTGTTACGAGAGAGAGAGAGAGAGAGAGAGAGAGAGAGAGAGAGAGAGAGAGAGGGAGAGAGGGAGAGAGAGAGAGAGAGAGAGAGAGGGAGAGAGAGAGAGAGAGAGAGAGAGAGAGAGAGAGAGAGAGAGAGGGACAGAGAGAGAGAGAGAGAGGGGGAGGGAGGGGGGGAGAGAGAGAGAGAGAGAGAATTACACACATGCTCCCACACATTTACGCTTGCATCCACACGCAAATGGAAGAGTTCACATCCCACTATGATTGCACAAAACGGAAACAGATGACAAGGCAGCTAACCATGACCTGTACAGGTAACCAATGTCCATGTGACCTGTACAGGTAACCATGTGACCTGCAATGGAAACCATGTAATTACTACCTGAACCAATGTGACCACTACCTTAACAGCTAACCATGTCACTACTACATGTACAGGTAATCATGCTATACTACCTTCACAGGTAATGAGGCAACACTACGTGTAACGGTAAGCCAGTGACCATGGCCTGTACAGGTAGAAGTACAGGTAACCATTTGACAACTACCTCTACAGGAAACCATGTGACCACTACCGACACAGAATACCATGTGATTACTACCTGTACATCTAACCAGGCATCACCGGTACGTACCTGTGACTACAGGTAACAAAATAACTGTTTTCCAGGTATGTTTACAGGTATCGTACAAATGTTCCTTGGTTATCTAGAACTGCGACAGTATAACAGGCCTGTAGCCCGCTGTATAGGAACAATATACATATTAAAAAACATTATACCACAATGACGAATAATGTAGTTACTAAAATGTTGTACTTAAAAGCTATGCTAGATAGCTAGCAATGTCATCTATTCTTCTCATAGCAGATCCATTTATTATTATTCAACACATGAGTTTCATTGATGTATCAGCAATTTTGTATAAAAAAAAAAGGGTTGGTGAGAGAAGGGTATGAAGGATCCTCATAACCGGACAAATTTGGGCCAAGTTGCCAAACAAATATTTGCCAAGTCACCAACAAGAAATGTAATCCGACAAAAGCAAACCTTGTGGTATGGCGCCCTGATCAACTGCCTTCCACGATGGAGCAGCTGAGAAAGTCCCCTGACGCTTAAACTTATTACCAAAGTTCAGTGTAGGTTCTCTACAGATAGTTTGATTAGTGTTGGTTTTTTACAGACCGGCTCTCTAAAGACTGTGTAGGTTAGATTCTCTAAAGACTGTTTAGTGTTGGCTGTCTAAAGACTGTTTAGTGTTGGTTCTCTAAAGACTGTTTAGGGTTGGTTCTCTAAAGACTGTTTAGTGTTGGTTCTCTTAAGACTGTTTGGTGTTGGTTCTCTTAAGACTGTTTGGTGTTGGTTCTCTAAAGACTGTTTGGTGTTGGTTCTCTAAAGACTGTTTGGTGTTGGTTCTCTAAAGACTGTTTGGTGTTGGTTCTCTAAAGACTGTTTGGTGTTGGTTCTCTAAAGACTGTTTGGTGTTGGTTCTCTAAAGACTGTTTGGTGTTGGTTCTCTAAAGACCGTTTAGTGTTGGTTCTCTAAAGACCGTTTAGTGTTGGTTCTCTAAAGACTGTTTAGTGTTGGTTCTCTAAAGACTGTTTAGTGTTGGTTCTCTAAAGAATGTTTAGTGTTGGTTCTCTAAAGACTGTTTAGTGTTGGTTCTCTTAAGACTGTTTTGTGTAGGTTCTCTACAGACTTTTGTTTGAGGTAGGTTTATTTCTGCATTAATTAAGAACCTAACACCATCACTATCTCCAAGGTATTGCCGACCCCCCTAAAAGTGTCCGCCTAGAGGCCCGTCAGCAAAATGTCTTCATGAAACAGATATCTTCACATATCTTGACACTGACCTCCTGGTCAGTTTATCAGACAGAATGTGGAGAAAGACATGCGCTGTCCCTGCACATCGGCCTTAGGATGGATGGAGAGCTCAGCGAACGCTGCCGTTCTTATGTTTGCGGAAAATTCTTAAATAGATTGGCGCTTCGCAGCCAAGCTCCCCGGAGAGCACCTCGGAGGAGGAGGGTGTGACGGATTTACGGGGGTGGTGGGGAAAGGCCATGGCCGGTGTCTTATAGCCCTGCTGAAGCCCTGCCAGATTGCCCGAGATGTTCGTATTACCTTTAATAGCCATCTTGGACCCCCGGCCCGGCCCTTCGCCCCTCCACCATCATCCTCCACTCCTCTGGTATTTCACCCTTCATATCCACATCCTTGGAGGATTTATCGGACCTATCTGATGGCCAAAATAAATCTAAATATGAAATAGCAACTGTAAAAAAAAAAGAAAAAAAAAAGAAAAAGATTTTTCTATATTTATAGAAAGCAAACACCACCGGGAAATACTAGGACAGTAATGATAAAATGATAAGGCCATGATAGCACAGTCATGCAAACATTACCAGGTTACACCGAGCCCTGCCAGGCTATCATAATACAGTGAAGCTATCACTACCAGCCTATGATAATACAGTGAAGCTATCACTACCAGCCTATGATAATACAGTGAAGCTATCACTACCAGCCTATGATAATACAGTGAAGCCCTCACTACCAGCCTATGCTTACACAGCTGGGTAAAATGTTGTTCCTCTAGGTCCCTTCAGATGGTTTTTGGCCATTCTGTTAAGTGCTTAACTCTCCTTAAGTTGGGTGTCACCCTGTTGGTAATGATGATAGCACTTTAGGCAAGTAAGCTAGCATAAAACGTAAGTGTGTTTTAGGAGGTATCGCCTAGTCACCGCCATTAGCCGGTTTTAGGCACACAAGTGATAACTTTGCGTGCTAAACACGATCCACTAAGTGCAGCCACAAAGCAATGAGCGCATACTGTCAATAGACTCCCGTCCCTGCTCCCTGGGGAGAACGTGAGCGGATCGGGTTATGGAAGATCTATAAAAAGCTCATGCTGCCACCGACAGCACCAAACACAGCTACAGATAAGTGATGTGTGGTGCTCTCACTGAGGAAATAGATTATACAATGCACCACCTCCTCACAGGAAATCACCTGACGACTTGTGGCATCCATTACTGAAGGAATTTTGTGCAGACAGGGCAGATTCAACGCCTAACCCTCCTGAATGCTGCAGAGCGCTAGGACAATGTTGTCAACAGGGTTGCTAATATATCTCAGCATTCAGTTTCAGGGTCAGATTCAATACATGTTTATTGTGTCTACCCCAAGATAAAGATAAAACAAGGAACAAACTACACACTTGATGTTGACGATTAAGACACACACGTCTACATATCCATGTTTGCACTCTCCGTTTCCTAAGCCCATAAATTATGAAGATGTAAAGTTAACCCGATCAGTCTGTCTCACCGCCCTGTGACTTTAAATAGACCCATATCTTGGAGGCAAGATGGTGACAACTATATATTTCATTGTTCCTCTGATGAATGGAATTGGGGCACATGCTTTGTAGACAAGTTCTGCTGAACAGAATTGATGAGGCCAGACTGTCAAAGTGTCTTGGCGGTTCAGGGGAGGGAGGGATGATTCATTTGTTCCAAGTAAGGTTCTGGGACGATGCGATAAAACCTGATATAGCAGTGCAGCTCATGATCTCTGAGATTAGTGTCAAAAGAAATGGAGGTCATAGGTAATGAATGTAATCGTAACACATCTCTACCCTCACACTGACTTTCCCAACCTAACCCTAACCCCCTCTTACCTCTAATAATGTCACAGTGATGCGACTTCACTAGACCACCCCTGGACATGGCATTTATTGTCACCAATTTGGCTTTAACATTGGTGTAGACGCACATCTCCTATATCCGTTCCGTGCTTGTGAAATTCAGAGGTTTATGAACAGCCGCGATGGTCCTTTTTGGTTCACGCTCCAGCAGCAGTTCACACAGGGCGACTATGTATTCGATTGAACACAACCCTAAAGTGTTATGCACAGCCGCTTGAAGACTTTTAACAAGTCTGGGGCCCGCATTATTCATAATGTAACAACCAACCCTGGCTCCGCAGGTAATCACGTCAGGATAGGCCACTGTTGTATTCCCAAGCATCGCAGAAAATGTCCTGATCGTAGAATGGCTAGCCCTAGCCCAACCCTCATCCCAACCTAAAACATGTGTTGATTCCAAAACAAGGGTATGTGCCTGTGCTTTGCCTCAGCCCTCTGGGTTCCCCTGGGCACCCTAACCCCATCGATCAACTCACACCCCAAAAGCTAAAACCTTCCCTTACCCTAAAAGGCAACTCTAATGATCAGCCCAACCGCTTACCAAAGTACTATCCAAACCCTAACCCCACCCTAAACCAAATACTTCCTAAGCCCAGATCTTAGCCATAAACCCCCTGTGCTTGGAGCTTGCCCACAGGTGTAAGGTGTGACCTAAAGATCTGAGGAAACATGAAAGCTAGGTTATTGATGTGATATCAGCTAGGTCATAGGGTATTTGGCATCTTACTGTGCTGCCTAATTGATCATCACATGAGGCGTGTGGATGACATGTGACTGTTGCATCATGCCAGTAACCCCTGGGAAACCATCTCGTCTAATCAGTGGTGGGATAGCTTTACCACACGCTTGCTACTTTAAACATTCTTCTAGAGTTTCAATGTTTTCCCGTGGCGCTACATGACATCCATCTCAGCTCGGCAGGCCATCACGAGGTCACGCCAGGCCACTAGAGTGCCTCCGATCCTCCCGGGGGATAAAGGACCCTGGCCAAGATACCAACGAGGAACCCATCGACCCGCCTCCCCCTTAGACCGCAGCTGCCTCTGAAACCGGACGTATTGTTGAGGACTTTTCCACTACTGCAAGGTTTTAATATATATATAATCTAAAAAATTATGAAATTAAAACAAAACAAAACACAGAATGACCCATGCAGGATTCACTGATTGACTTTCCTTCCCAAGGCTCCCTTCGTCCTCTCTAGGTCAGGTCCAGTATCACGTTGTCCTCGCAGCGGTATCAACCTGGTATTAGAGTTGCATATTGCATTGAATCCATTGCATTGAGGACGGGAGAGCATCGTAGTGTAGACGTGAACCTCTGTCCCCATGGTGCACCCACCATCCTCTGAACCCCTTACACACCAGCTGCCCCCCAGACCGGGGGAACCATGAGGACCCTAGAGGGGGAGCAGGAGGAGGAAGGAGGAGGAAGGTGTGTGTTCATACCTGCGTCTGCAGCCTCCGGCATGATTCTGTGGATCCAAAGGTTTTCTGCGTTGAAACGAATGAAGGCTGCTGGGTACCTACCCTTTTATCAAGACCCCCTCCCCCTCATCCTCACGCCCCTCTACCACATGCACTCTGTTATTCAAGGAACCACCCCACACACACAAACACACACAGACACACACACACACACACACACACACACCGCAGGGATTAGAGTTCACTTGAAACTTGAGAGAGAGAGAGAGAGAGAGAGAGAGAGAGAGAGAGAGAGAGAGAGAGAGAGAGAGAGAGAGAGAGAGAGAGAGAGAGTAAGGGAGACAGACAGAGAGAGAGAGAGAGAGAGAGAGAGAGAGAGAGAGAGAGAGAGAGAGAGAGAGAGAGAGAGAGAGGGAGAGAGGGTTAGGGAGAAAGGGTGGCAGAGAGAGAGAGAGAGAGAGAGAGAGAGAGAGAGAGAGAGAGAGAGAGAGAGAGAGAGAGAGAGAGAGAGAGAGAGAGAGAGAGAGAGAGGGTGGCAGAGAGAGAGGGTGGCAGAGAGAGAGAGAGAGAGAGAGAGAGAGAGAGAGAGTAAGGGAGACAGACAGAGAGAGAGAGGGAGAGAGGGTTAGGGAGAGAGGGTGGCAGAGAGAGAGAGAGAGAGAGAGAGAGAGAGAGAGAGAGAGAGAGAGAGGGTGGCAGAGAGAGAGAGAGAGAGAGAGAGAGAGAGAGAGAGAGAGAGGAAGAGAGGGTTAGGGAGAGAGAGAGAGAGAGAGGGTGGCAGAGAGAGAGAGAGAGAGAGAGAGAGAGGGAAAAAAAGACTCAGTGGGAGAGAGAGAGAGAAGCTGGGAAAGAGACACAGAGATAGGAAAACAAATCACCTATAATGTACCCTATTAATCACCCATACATCGATAGATCATCAGTTATAATGTTTTTAGTCATTAGGGCAAAACGGTTTAAAGCTAATACGGCTTGCCCCGCCTACATCTTTAGTAGAGTTTAGTTAGCTCTAGATTCCGTGTGCAGGGGTCATTCCATAAAGCGAGCGCTGCCAGGATCAGGGGTCCGATTCCCATATTTCTCCGAAGGTACCTACACTAAATGATTAGGAGTTACAGTCCCTGTGTGGCTCAGCTGGTAGAGCGAGGCACTAACCCTGCCCGGTAGGTGGTTCTATTTTCTGTGCGGCTCAGTTGGTAGAGCGAGGCTCCAACGCTGCCAGGATGAGGGCGTCCATTCCCCCCGGGGTTTACCCATAATTAGTACCCGCTCTTGGTATATGTAAAAAAGCTTTGAAGGAATACCACACACTCTGCTGAGCTGGTCCCCACTGCCCGCCCGCTGCCAACATTTAACCAATGCCTTCTCGCCGCCATCTGGTCGACACTTTTTATATTAGGGGCGGAGCTGTGTGGCTTTTCAGGCTTCTTTATTTGATCCAATCAGCCTTGGGGGTATAGCCAGAACATTTGATTGGCATTACCTGACCACCCAAAGCGGCAAATCACAGGCAGCTCATGCGAAAGCTGCGTTTAAGGCGAGACACGGCAGGTGAACGGGCCCATATTACCGAATTGAGGCATTCGTTGGCATTCTGAGTGCCTCCATGCTGCATGTGTGTGAGCGGGCTGTCACTGGACATCCGGTGATACACAGGGATGAGTTTCTGACCCACCTCTCGTGATAACGAGTTGCCTGCATGAAGCCAATGGCTGTCTGGATTTTCTCCATTCTCCTCTGCTCTCCTGTACCAACACCAGGTTGGACTACATCTAGTGTGCATTGGATTGTCATCACTGGACATGCAGTGGAGGAGACCTGCCCATATTTGTGCCTTCATTACATCAAAGTCAAAGTCAAAGTCAAAGTGTGTTTATTGTTGCATGTACCAAATTGCTTCAGCACAGCAAAATTCTTACGACTTGGCAAGCATCATTCATCTACGCAGTAGACATCATACATATAACAAAAATAACATAAAACTCTATAACACTATGACAATAAACCATATAAAATGAAAGTGAAGTGAATTGTATGAGTGGGGGAGCAGGGAGTAGGTGGAGGTGGCAACTGTTCAGAGGTTCAGTGTTTCTGATTCAGAAGCCTTACAACCAGGGGTAAAAAGCTATTTGTGAGTCTGGTAGTCCGTGTTCGGATGCTCCGGTAGCGTCTACCAGACGGCAGCAATGAGAACAGTCCATAGCCTGGGTGGCTGTTGTCCTTTAGAATCTTTTTTGCTTTCCTCAGGCATCTACTGTTGTAGATGCCTTGCACGGAGGGGAGGTGGCTGTTGGTGATACGCTCCGCTGTCTTCACCACCCTCTGCAGGGCCTTGCGGTCGGCAGCGGAGCAGCTACCATACCAGGCAGTGATGCAGCCTGAGAGGATGCTCTCAATGGTGCATCTGTAAAAGTTTGTTAAAGTTTTTGAAGACATGCCAAACTTCTTGAGTCTCCTCAAGAAGTATAGCCGCTTCTGTGCAGTTTTGACTGCTGAGCCTGCCTGCATGGACCAGGTTAGGTCATCCTTGATGTACACACCGAGGAATTTGAAGTTGGAGACTCTCTCCACTTCAGCTCCCTCGTTGTGTATGGGGTCCTGACCCCCCCTCTGCAGCTTCCTGAAATCCACAATCATTTCCTTGGTTTTGCAGACGTTGAGAGACAGGTTGTTGTCTTGGCACCATTCTGCCAAGACCCTTACCTCATCTCTATAGGCGGTCTCATCGTTGTTAGAGATGAGACCCAGGATGGTAGTGTCGTCTGCAAACTTCAGCATGATGTTGGAACTGTGTGTTGCCACACAGTCATTCGTGTACAGGGAGTACAGGAGGGGACTGAGTACGCAGCCCTGGGGGGCCCCGGTACTCAGGGTCAGTGAGGAGGAGGTGTGGTTGCCCATTCTCACCACCTGGGGTCTGCTCGTCAGGAAGTCCAGGATCCAGTTGCACAGGGGTGTTTTAAGACCCAGGCCCCTGAGCTTCGGGACGAGCTTGGCAGGCACAATAGTGTTGAATGCTGAGCTGTAGTCCACAAACAGCATCCTCACATATGTGTTGCTCTTTTCCAGGTGGGAGAGGGTGGCGTGTGTAGCTAGGGCAATGGCATCGTCTGTTGATCGGTTTGGACGGTATGCAAACTGAAAGGGGTCCAGGGTGTTGGGAAGGGTAGAGCAGATGTGGGTTCTGACCAGCCGCTCAAAGCACTTCATAATTGTGGAGGTCAGTGCTACAGGGCGGTAGTCATTCAAGCAGGTTACTGATGTTTTCTTTGGTATGGGGATGATGGTGGCCTGCTTGAAGCAGGTGGGGACTTCAGACAGATGCAGTGATAAGTTGAATATGGAGGTGAATACCTCCGCAAGCTGGTCAGCGCACCCCCTGAGGACGCGGCCTGGGACTCCATCGGGCCCCGATGACTTCCGGGGGTTCACCCTTTGGAGCTCTCGCCTCACGTCAGCCACGGTCAGGGACAGAGTGTAGTCGTCCTGGTCCTCGGCCAGTCTTGCTGAAGGAATGGGGTTGGTTGCCTCAAACCTTCCGTAAAAGGTGTTGAGGTCGTCAGGGAGAGAGGCGGCAGGCTGATCATCACTGCTATTTCTCCCTTTATAGCCAGTGATGTGTCGCAGGCCACCCCACAGGCGTCGGGGGTCAGAGCTGAGGTAGGTGGACTCCAGCTTGTCCCTGTATTCTCTCTTTGCATCTCTGATGGCCGTCCGCAGGTCACATCTGGACTTCCCCAAAGCCTCCTGGTCACCAGAGTTAAAGGCAGAGGACCGTGCTTTGAGCTTAGCACGGACATTACCATTTACCCAGGGCTTTTGGTTTGGGAAGGTCTTAACACTGACCCTAGGTACGACATCATCAATGCATTTGGAGATGTATGAGGAGACAGAGTCTGTGTATTCATTGATGTCCCCATCAGCTGCAACAAAGAACATCTGCCAGTCTGTTGTGTCAAAGCAGTCCTGCAGAGTGCTAATGGCTTCAGCACTCCAGCGTTGAACTGCCCTAGAAACCGGTTTTTCCTGTTTTAGGCGCTGTCTGTAGGTAGGGATAAGCATAATGGAGGTGTGATCCGATTTTCCGAAAGCGGGGCGGGGGAGGGGTTTGTAACACTTTCGAATCTGTGAGTAGCAATGGTCAAGAATCTGATCACCCCGGGTAGGAAAGTTTATGTGTTGATAGTAGTTCGGTAAAACTTTCTTCATATTGGTCCTATTGAAGTCTCCAACAACAATAGAAACCGCCTCAGGGTGAGCATCCTCAAGTCCATTAATTACTCTGTAAAGTTCCTCTAACGCGCACGTTTTGTCCGCCTGCGGTGGAATGTATACTGCTGTGACAATAACGGAGCTGAATTCCCGTGGGAGGTAGAAGGGGCGAACTTTAATCGATAACAGCTCCAGGTCTGGTGAGCAGTGTGCTGAAAGTGCAGCAACGTCCGAGCCCCAGCGAGAGTTAACCATCAACTGACCCTTGGTTATTTAAAATAGCTCCCCTGCAAAAGTTCTGCAAGGCTTTGCATTTCTTGGCAGTGAGCTTACCCTGACCTTTGCCCCCTAACTTAGCCTTCGCACTCAGATTCCTCAGAGCTGTGCCCATGCGCTTGTGCGCGTGATTTATGCACTCAAGCTTGGTTATTTCATGTCCAGGGTATGGGTTGAGTTCAACCACCTGCCTGAATGCTGCACTGTCCCCATCTGACAGCATCTCTGTGTAGCGCAGTTGAGGTTGGGAGACAGACGTGGCCCACATCCTCTTGGCTGCCTCCTGCTCCATGGCCTTACTTGACCCTGAGAACGTTTTTGCACAGTCTACATGGGTCTCCTTCCAGCTTTCAAACTCTTCCTGTGTCATTTTACCATCTCGCCTAGCACTCTCTCTCAGGGTACAGGCGTGGCAGTAGGAGGATAGCACCTCAAAGTCCAACACCAGTCCAGTGAGGATGTCGATGCACACGCCAATGCCGTGGCGGGACGTGAAACCTCTCTTCTGCCATGTGCCATCAAACGACACACTGATGTTGATTGTGGCATTCTCATCCTCCCTTATTATGTCAGCCACATCGGGATCAATCTCAGAGTATGCCTCCCTGATCTGGTCCCTGGTTCTCTGCATTGACTCCAGACCTCTCTCGATTTCTGCCACTAAAATGATATGTATAATGTTATCACTAACATTTCTGGTTATTTTCATATAGTCTGATTTTATGATTTTTTGATGAAATGCCACTTTATTTGTTTTTATTATATACTCACACAAAGACTTGCCATAGCCTACCTGTCACTGTCTTATCGTGTCTCTGGAAAGTTTTGAGACACAAGCCAGGAATCCCCAAAATCTTGCTTATCTTTTTGAGCGCTGCATACCCCAATCCTAATTCGTGAGCTAAAAGCACCATCCTGATATTTACATCAAATGCGACGTCACCTCTAGTCTCCTGGTGAAGACGTGTGGATGTAAACACACTTTTGCAGTATTTGTCCCGTTCACACAAACTGCACTCAAGCAACAAACTATTACAAAATCCCTGATTTTGTGGATCGATTTGAATTTGCAAGCCAGATCCAGTACAGTTTGGACAAATAAGATCACCTATTAGCTCGTTCAAGCGAGCAACAGGAACTATGAGCCACTGCTGAGTGGCATATTGGTCACTGCCGCGATCAGGACTCTGCTGCTTCAATTTACGCAACGATGCACTTTCCGGAATGTCATCGTTTGATGTATTGCTTCCCCTCTCAATAATCTTTCGCGCAAGTGCCAATTGCTTGGCTCTTTTCTTGGATGCTTTAAATCGACGCGCCATCTCGAAAAACGAATGTCCCACGGAAAGCTAACCAGGAAGCGTGAGAGCATACCACGGGATACATTCGAACCAATCGTCTTGTCGGAAATCGAGTCCAGCCAATCAGATATCAGTTTTACGTTGTGCAGCAGATCGAGTGCTTTCCAACGATACCACGGAACACATATGACAGAGACCGGCTGTCATTTGAAACGGTGCGTAAAGCAAACTTTTGGTGAATCTTCTGTAAAAGTCAGAGGCGCAAGTTGACTAACTATACTAAAACAAACACCTAAATGTTTTATTTTGACTTTTTTTTTTCTTTTGTATGAAACATTACATGTTAAAGGCACCCAGTGCAACTTTATGTAAACATTCAATGAAAAATAAACATTCAATTTCTAGTCTTTTTTACACGTAGTAAGTTTCAATAACTCCATACCATTACATATCGACATTCAAGGAGCAAAGATGAGACGTCGCTGTGTGGTGAGAACTGATAGAAAATCGTAAACAACAACAATCGCCGGTGGGGAGAAGCCATTTTTCCATTGACTGGAAGCCTGCTTTATTTATTGTAGGTTACAACAAATAAAGAAAATGGCGGCATTGTTGTTGTTATCGATTTTCTATCAGTTCTCACCACACAACGACGTCTCATCTTTGCTGCTTGAATGTCGGCATGTAATGGTATGGAGTTATTGAAACTTACTACGTGTAAAAAAGACTAGAAATTGAATGTTTATTTTTAAGCCTCGAAAGTTGCACTGGGTGCCTTTAACGGTGCAAAATAGCCCAAAATATCAAAATTGACCAGTGACTGAAATATCGATGATTTTGCCTGCCGTGTCTCGCCTTAACCTCCTAGACCTCAATTTGAAATCATTTTGGCGTTCTCAACTGCATTTAAGACCAGATTTGAACCAGGATCGATCCATAGCGCTACTATGTCACCCACAACATCGCTTTACACACATTTGGTTATCCTTTGAGCCCAAGGCACATGCACATTTCAAGTTCAAGTTCATATGTAAGACTAGTGTTAGTGCCTATACGAAAGATTATTGTTTGAAAAACGAAATTCAACTATTTTGACCCAACACTTAATATCTGCATGATTGATTGATGTATTGATTAATCCAGTGATGGGGCAGCAGTAAGATAACAGCGGAGCGAAGGATAACACGTCGAGCAACAGCGCCCCTGTGGCCCCCGGTGGCATTACAACAACTGGGAGCTGCACTGGGGTGACATCATGTCTTCAGGGGGTCAGGGTGTTAAACGTCTGGGAATCATCCTCCCCCCCCCCGCCCTCCTCCTCCTCCCCCCCTCCTCCTCCTCCCCCTCCTACGGCTCCTCTCATCTATTCTGGTAGACGGTGGGAGCTCCTGTTATAAATGCCTACACAACGACATCAAGGGGTGAGGGTTGGGGGGAGGGGGGGAGGAGGAGGGGGAGGAGAAGGAGGACGCCCCTCCTTCTCCCCCCCCCCCCCCCCCCCCTCCTCCTCCTTCTCGTGCTCCCTTTCCTCCAAATTCTCCTTATCTATGAAGAGGTGTGTGTGCGTGTGTGCGTGCATGCAAGTGTATTTGTGTGTGTGTGTGTGGGGGGGTTTGTAAGTGCATGCGTCTGTGCGTGTGTATGCGTGTGTGTGTGTAAGTGTAAGTGTGTGTAAGTGTATGTGTGTGTGTGTGTGCTATGCGCGTGCATGTATATGTGTATTTGTGCGTGCAAATCTGTGCCGTGCTGTGTGTGTGTGTGTGTGTGTGTGTGTTTGTGTGTTCCATCTGGAAGTGTTAA
Organism: Gadus morhua; assembly: GCF_902167405.1. Classification (NCBI taxonomy): domain Eukaryota; kingdom Metazoa; phylum Chordata; class Actinopteri; order Gadiformes; family Gadidae; genus Gadus; species Gadus morhua. The sequence goes on along the minus strand of NC_044065.1, from coordinate 1,811,745 downwards.
TCCTTGAAGAGCCCTATACAGATCTTTGCTATATATAGTGTTATATCAAAACAAATCAGCCTTATTTACGGAGTGCGCTTCGTTCAAACAGCAGCAATAAAAAAGTGCTGCACAAGGGAAACAGCACAACAGGAACAGGAAATGAGTTTAAAAGAACTGCAAAAAATCGGGTTCAGAGTATGAGCAGTAAAGAATTAAACAAAGAAGAGGAAAAAGCTTGTTGTGTTATGGTTCCTCGGTTCTTCTGGCGGAGGCAGGGAGAGGACTCTATAGGCCTTGCTCGGGGGGTCAGGGGGTCTCAGCTCGTAGGGGGGGTCTGGAAGGAAACAACGTTTAGTTCCTGTTGAGTGACACAGATGTAGTGTAGGCTTCCTCATCTTGCCTGGCCTACATTTGAAAATGTTTATTTTGTTGAATATGACATTAAAGTGCTACGCAAGACCAATAACAATCGTCAATTGTAAAGTTGTCAGGAGCTGGATTAGAACAGCATGCATAAGAAATGTAGCTTTCCCTTTGGTTTCCAGCCCAGGCTCTGGGTCTCTCCCCCCCCCGGAGTTCTGCTTCTATGTCGTAGGACCGCCCTGTCCAGGATTGAATGAATTGCATTCAGTCAAACTAATTTTAGATTACAGCCGCCTCTCCTTAGAGTTACAGTGTAGTTCAAGCGTTGACAGTTGTCAATATTATTTGCCACTTGTAGGCAGTGGGGGAGTGTGTTTATTTAGGAAACATTTAGAATATAATATATATATATATATATATATATATATATATATATATATATATATATATATATATATATAGGCCTATACATATTATTTCAATGTTTTTTATTTCAATACAGTCCCATGCACCAACTGCAGTACCCTCGTCCTCAACACTTTGTGTGTAGGATTGCTGTAGCATTATTTAAGGGCTGATCAGTATGGTTTTTTCATTAAACTTTACAAACGATTATGAGGGGAGCATATTTTCTTGTATCTCAGCGTCATCTTGTGGAAAGAACAGGAACTGCTGCTGCTGTTGCGCCAGTGTCGTCAGCTGTTGCATCAAGTAATGTTGTCAAGCTCCGTTTGTTTTTTTTAATGGTAATAGTAAAACTTAAAATATTTTTTTTCAAATTAGAATATGAATAGGATTATTACAATGATTGATACAAATACAGATATACCTTTTCTTCAAAATAGCTAAATAAGATTAATGTTGAAATGTATTCATTGTAAGGTTGTTATTCTATAGTGAAGACATAGTGCTGGCCTATTTATTAATTGACAATAATCGACATGAACCGTTCGAGTTGCAGTTCCAAAACTGTCCGCAACTTGTCAGCAATGTTCCATTTTAGTCCCTAGTTCGAGCTCATTACGTCAGATGTGTTAATTGATACTTGGTGCACATTTGTGAACGTCACCGGTATTTGTACTTGCAAGCTGAACGTCTGGAAGTCCAGACATCATAATCCTCATCTTAACAAGATTACTAGTTTCATGTGTTTTTTCTAATGGGATGGCGCTGCATTTAATAAGAAGCCCGGGTTTGATTCCCGAATCCGTCTTCTTCCGTCTCTACTCTAACCTAACCCATGCCTAACCCTAATTAACTAGACGGTTTTATATTTATATAGTAGTGAGACCTCGTGGTAACACCATTTATGTGGATCATTGATGATAGGTGAAACTCTTACCTTCTTTATATGGTGGTGGATTTGAATGTAATCTGCGCGGTATGTGATGTCATGGCAACAAGCAGCCACACGGGGGAGGGAAAGACATTCTCCTCGCCCAGATCAGGGGCTGTACTCTGCATCAAAAGAGCCGTTTCTGGTCCCTCCCCCACCGAATCAAATAAATCTGGAGCCACAATATTTGACACCTAAATTGGGGGTTTATCTTGGTTGATAAAAATATTAAAAACACTTTTCTATTATTTTCGTGTCACAGTATCACCTTGATCTCCAAAATAAGAGATGTCCCCTTTGAAAGAAAAAATAAAAAAGGCCATTATTTATTTCCATTTTCTTCAAAGCTCCAGGGAGCCACTGCAGAGGGGGGAGGTTTGCTGACCCCCTAGCCCAGACAGGGGTCTTGTACTCTCGTGGGACCATCCAGATATTTAAGTTCACCTTTTGCAGTGAAACGTAACGTGACGGTCTCATGGGGATTGGGAACTGGAATGTGAATGTGTCGTTTTGGAAAGTTCTTTCTGATCCAAAGGTGGGGTTGGAATAAACAGTTTAAGGTTAGAGTTGACATGTTGTAGGGTAGTAGTCTTCTAGTAGCCTATTTTGGAAATGTACTTCTATTTTACTTTAGTGTAGTTATATTGTTATTATCCCTGACATAACTTTTTTTTTTACTTTTTATTGTGTAAACTACTACCCAACATTACCATGCAAGCAATGTTATTAACCTTGTTGAACACACCAAATCTATTGTACAACCTACAATACTCCACTTGTGATGTTGTCGTGATAAAGTTATTCTGCCTGTGTTTTTTGAACTGTCCGCACGCTGTCTGTGTTTAGGCGTTTAAGTGTTTTTATGTGTATTTCTACGCATGGTACAGATTAACCTCCACTACTGTACTTAGTCCAAAACATCAGAGAAATGATCAGAATGCATGTGTCTCCAGCTCCATATTAGTCTGTCTGCTCTGACCTTCTGGCATGCAGGCACACACACGAACACACACACACACACACACACACACACACAAACACACACACACACACACACACACACACACACACACACAGTCACACACACACACACACACACACACACACACACACACACACACACACACACACACACACAGTCACACACACACACACACACACACACACACACACACACACACACACACACACACACACACACACACACACACACACACAATTGCTAACACATTCAGGTTTTATTGCAGGGTTCAGTGACTGTAGGATGAGGCACTGCACACATACACATATGGGACCTCAGAGAAACACACAGACACACACACACACACACACACACACACACACACACACACACACACACACACACACACACACACACACACACACACACACACACACACAATTGCTAACACATTCAGGTTTTATTGCAGGGTTGAGTGACTGTAGGATGAGGCACTGCACACATACACATATGGGACCTCAGAGAAACACACACACACACACACACACACACACACACACACACACACACACACACTCAGGTTCTGTTGCAGGCTGAGTAACTGCGTCGTCCACCCAACCCTGAGCGATGTTGTCTTGCCGTGACATGGCGCGAACAGCACTGGCAGCTGCTGAGGAGCCCGGCGGCTCAAATGCGGCTCTCTGTGCATCACCTGCACACAGGGAGATCGTATATACACACCCTGAGCCACGAGACGGGGCTTCACAAGTTGCTCTCTTTGGCTGCGTTCCCATTCAGCTTCCCTAGCGCTCCGTCCTGAGGCTTGATCCCTCGCGCTTTGAGCAGCAGGAGACGAGCCCTAGTGTGGGAACGTGAGGACCCCGGCATGGGGATTGGAGCGGACGGGGGCGGCGGAGTGGCCCGAGCGCTGACAGATTAGGATTTGCGATTACAGTTTGATGCGGTTTGATTGCACTGTGGATCTCATCACCCTCAACACCCAACTGGTGCTGAGCTTTTCTACCCCGGCTAACTCTGTGGGGGGAGTCATGGACAAGGACCAGCCGGTCCCATTCCTCCCCAGAACAGCACAGAACAGAGATACTAGGGTTGCTTGTGTTGTGTTAAATGCAGGGACAAAAAAAAAAAAAAAAAAAGTATATTCTATTAATAGTCTGGGTGACCGCGGTCTCTCCCTCAGACCTCTGAAGCCCTGAAGAGGTCAGGGTCTTGCTGCAAGTTCAAGTTCAAACTTTGAATCTATCTCCAGGGGAAATTCTTTGTGCATCAGTAACACACAACAGCATACGCCAAACCAAAATACACAACACTTCATCAGACACATACAGTCAACAAGTCAGTCTCTCCACGGGAGTTCCAACAACAACATGGCCGAACCAGTGACCAAAGAGATGAAGACGTCCGCTCTGTGTTTTATAACGTAAGGCGTGACGAATTCTGGCTAATGCCACTTTTCTATTCGGTCTTTTCAGGCTCATGTCCGCTGACCCCCGCTCACGGCTGCTTAGCGTGTTAGCCCTGTCTCCCACCAACAGCTGGTAACCGTGTGAGCCCGTCCCGTGCTAACAGCTAGACGCGTGTTAGCCTGGTTCCCAGAGAGGCCCGCTACAGCCAATAAACACAACGCAAATCTGTGCTTTTACGACGTGGGGCTTCAGGGTTGCCGTGGGCCCCCCCACTGACATCAAGGCGTTACAATGCTAAATAGCTCAGCGTTAATGCAGGTCGGGGACACGGTATGACCTTGTTTAGTCCACTCTGTGACTCTGTGCTTTTCGCAGCTCAGGAACCTGTAGGCTGAGGGAAGCAAGCGGGTCAAGGACTCCTCCTCTGGTCAGAGTCGGTCTAATCGTTTTCTACAGCACTGCATGCGTGTTGTGATCATTACTGGGTGTTTGTGTGGGGGTACCTTCCGCGGTGTTGGCTGTGAACAAACAGGGCGGGTGGTGAGAGGATTGATGGGCTCTGGGGGGTTCAGGTGTTTCGTTGACATTCTCCCTGTCATGCCAACGAGTACGGCACCAGGACCCCGCCTCATGAACACCGGCCGCACAGCAGTGTGTCACCACACCCTGGGTGCACGTGGACATCTGAACATGCAGTCACATGAATGTTTGCATATGCACAGGCGACCACACACACGCACGCAAACACACACACACACACACACACACACACACACACACACACACACACACACACACACACACACACACACACACACACACACACACGTACGCATGCTCACGGATACAAGAACTTACCCACAACTGCAAACAGGCACGTACACACACACACGAATGCATACAAGCACGTACAAACACATTCACATGCATGCTAACGTGTACATACCCATACACACACACACACATGGAGTCACGCCAACTGGTGGTCCGTCCATCATTGTGTACGTCCCCTCTTTCATCCTGACCCTCATCAGACTTTTTATGGACAGACCCTGCAGAGACAGGTCCAGTTACACCGCCAGCCCTCCGGTCGCCCTCCTGTCCTATGCCTACCTTTGTCTCAGCGTCGCTCCTCCCAGCGGGCATATAAGACCAGTGCCAGGAGTAACCACAAGTGACCAGGCATAACCAGCAGTGACCAGGAGTAACCAGGAGCCACCAGGACTTACCAGGAGAAACAACGTCTTGAACCAGGAGGGAATCGAACCCGTGACCAGTCTGGATAATGCCCGCCAACACCAGGATCCTTGGTTCCGACAAGAAACACAGTGAGAAATACTAACAACGACTATGATTACATATAAAGTAAACATATTTACAACATATTAATTAGGCATTGATCATTAACATTAAATACATACTGGGTCTAATATTCTGACACGTCAATGTATGGTTGACGTGTTGAAACCAAGAATGGTTTCATGTTCAACGTTAGGGTTAGAAGAACTGTGAAACAGTTTATTGACTTCATCCGGACCGTTTTTGACTGCTTAATCATCACATTTACAACATTACAACAACAAACATTTACATTCAGGGCATTTGGTCGCTTTTATCCAAAGGTACTGACAGTAAGTAGCCTACATTTGTCAGAAGAAAGGGAAACAACGATACAACGTACGAGAACACCAATAAACCATCTGCATGCACATATATGTTTGTTTTGGTCTTTCAGTGTCGTGATCCGCGTTTATTTATCTGTTCTTTGGTTCTTTACCAGTAGCCGTGACCACGGTGGTCTGGGGTGAATCAAGGATGCTGGCGCAGTAACACTGCTGCCGTCTGGCAAATGTAATTAGTAGACGGAACGAGAGTGATACCCGCCAGGGCGCCGCCCCGGAGCTCTTTAACAGCCTCCGATAAGTCACCCGCCAGGTCTCAAAGGGACGCTTGTTTTCACCACCTGCTATATTCAAACACCAGCTTAACATTCCCCGTGCTGCCCATCTGGCCCTCGCATGTCAATAATATCTCTGAGCCCAGTATTATATACCTTTTAAACCCAATTACAACTATTCAGATAACACCTTTAAACCCATCCGTAATGTAAGTATGTCATACTTTGAAACCCTAACATGATTATTAATACGTTATATCTGAACAACGTGAACTCGAACATAAGAACTCTAATTCCTCTATACCCTTACCCTAAGTATTGTAATGCCTCCCTGAATCCAACCATAACTCTCATATAATACCTTTAGACTCAAGCATAATTCTAATATATTACCTCATAACTATTATTATAATTCCTCTAAACAAAACCGTAACTTTTATAATGGTTCTAAAACATTACTATTAATATTTCACTGAAACATAACCATAACTATAAATATGATAGCTCTAAACCCCACCATGATAATTTATGTAATAGCTCTCAACATAACAATGACTAATAATTGTATATCGGTAAATATAACCATAACTATTAATATAACGTCTCTTAACATAAACATAACTATTAACATAATAGCTCTAAATATAACCATAACTATCATATAATAGCTCTAAACATAACCGTAACTATTAATATAATGGCTCCCTACATAAACATATCTATTAACATGATAGCTCCAAATACAACAAAAACTATCAATAAAATGACTATAAACTTCACCATAACTATCATATAATAACTCTTAACATCACCACAACTATTGACATAACAGCTCTAAAAAGCAGACATAACCGGGCTACTTCTACATTCCACCTTAACCACTAATAGAATCTCGATCCGGCAGTGCCCTGACCTTTGACCTGGGTTCCTGGAGGTTTACTGTGGTGTGAGCTTCATCACATATTTCCACAACACGAGACATAAATCAGTTCCACAGTCCATCCATCTTATCTTCATTTCCATAGTCCATTCAACTAACCATTCTTTATTTTTTATCAATACTTTAGTATATAAAATCCAAGAAATTAGAGTAAATGCCTATCATGCGTTACAAGAATGCAAATAGAATTTGCTTGTTTTCTCAAATGTTTTCTCGCAAATTATTCATTTCATAATGGACCATGAACCATAAAACAGCACAAGACGTTTTAGATTTGACACATGCCCACCAATCTATGCAGCCTTGCACTTTTTTTTGTCACTGCACACGCAGTCAAGTTATGACAGCCGTGGGCTGTCCCAATGGGAGGACGAGTGCTGGTGGCAGTAGATCCTGGACGTAACAGATAGTGTGTTTTAGTAACGAGAGCCACTTGATGCCTGTCACTTGCTGTGGTTTTAGCTGGCTGATGACTGGCTGTGTAATGCAGAGAATTCAGCTTCTCAACCTGAGCGCAGAGGAACAAACCACAGAATACCCCCAGAGGAAACCAAAGTGCTGCTACAGTGTACTCAATAACACAAACCAGTACAGTATTTACTACACACTTAATAAAAACATCACACAATATGTAAAAACAGACAGTTGTGGCCATATGGGTTTAAGTGTGATGACGTCAAGGAACCGTTAACACACTTCCTGTCAGGGAAAACTGTTGATACACAAGACGACCCGTCAGTAATTGAATCCACGTCTCCGCAGAGTCAGGTGCAATGGTGAGGAGATAACTATCGATGCAGCCTTCTCAGGCATGAGTCCGGGTTAATGGACCTCCTGGTCTGGTAGGTGGACCTCCTGCTGAATGACTTAGTCCTGGGAGGAGGAGAACCTGGGCAGTAATTCTTCAGTTACTTCATGTTTACGTTGCTTTGAGTGGACGCCGCAGAGTGAATGCAGGAGACACGGCCAGCGATATAAAGATAGCACCTCCCCTTACATCTCCTGTAGCATGAACGCCCGAATGTGCCGTCTACGAGGGAATCTATCTGTAGCCTGTTCTCCAGATAGAGCCCATCCTTCTTCTCCTACACATCCATCTACATGTCCTCTAACACCTGCTGTTCTCTCTCCTCAGCCAAGAGGTCTAAAGATGGGAGCCCCCCTGCAGGTACGGCGCCATGCGAGCTCAGCCCCTGTTTAGTCTGAATGCTGTGTGGAATCCGTCTTAAATGTCAGGCTTTTGGTTGGATATACCTTACATGACCCTCTTCTACTGCCAACTTTTAGTTTGGTTATTATCCTCTACAAGTTGAGTCTTTAAATTAGTTTGTTTGACTCTATCTATTAGTAAGTTAGTCATCTATTTTTCTATCAGTTATCTCTTAGTTGGTCTATTGAGTTTGGTTCCTTGACTGTGTTCTCCTGTCGGTTCTCTAGAGAAGATCCCTGAATATGAAGCCAACATCCCAGAACCCAAGTGCCGAGCAGACCTCCTCAAATGTAAAAAACGTGCATCAATACATCAGCGTACATAATCAGTTCATACCATCTTCACCTTGACAATTTTGCTTAAACAGTTAGCCAACTGACAAAATTTCCTGTCTCTTCGCATTGCATTATGATGCACAGTAACATCAGGCCGTACTTTTCTCCAACAGTCACCAATCCCTGTGTCATCTCGTTGGGTTACGATTGGATAGTACCTTCACATCAAACTATTATAGAGCATCCCGTTAACAAGCCACATAGATACGAGCAGAATAATAAAATATACAAATAAGGATATTTTGCCAATTCTGTAGAACTACGGGAGGATTTTTTCTCTGGGTGACATAGAGGGCGTGTACAGTGAAAATCAGGAGGGGCAGCAAGAATTGGGTGCTGTTTTGGCAAATTGTGCCCTTCACACACATAACAAAACTGCTAACTGTATCTTAAGCTATATTTAGGTGTGGGATCTCTCCTTCTGCAACATTTGTGCAAGGTGTAATGTCTATAAGAGTGACATCATCTTTCCAGATTTGGTGAAGCTGACCATGGACGATAAGACAGCCAATAAGACTCTTTGGGTCACAGAGGCTGGGGCCAAGGTGGCGCGCATGACGGACACCTCCACCTGTCCCGTCCTGGATCGGCCCGAACGCTACGAGCACGCGCCCCAGGTACGACAAGTACACGACGAATACATACTCTCTCAAAATATACATACCAAGATACACCACAGGTAGGTCTTCCTGGGGAGATGTTCTATTCCGTATGGGCGTGGTCAACGGGAGAGGGGTGTGGTCTAATCAAGAGGGGACGTGATTTGAACATACTCCTTTTTAGGGTTACTGCGAACGAAACAGTAACAAGAAAATGGAGTAGGTTTGAATCCCAGGTTCATAAAACGGGTTCAGAATACATCTCTGGTTCTATATCTACCAGTCTACCAGTTTTTTACGAGGCCTGTCCTCCTTAAGCTGGTTCAACATCTAGACCAAGGTTCTACGATCATTATGCTTCTTCTCCATCAGTACTGGTAGACTCAGAACCAAAGATGTATTCTGAAACCCCCCCCCCCCCCCCCCCAAACATCGTCACTTCCTCCTCCATCGTTGTGTTGCAGATTCTCTGCAAGGAGGGCATCACCGGTTTCCGTGGCTACTGGGAGGTGGAGTACTCGGGCTGGGTGGTGTTGGGCTTGGCCTACGAAGGCGCAGCGAGGAGGAACGGCCAGGGTCCCTGCGGCCTGGGGGAGAACGAGGAGTCCTGGGGCCTGGGCTGGGCCGGCACCAGCTACCACTACTGGCACGACGGGCAGGACCAGGAGATCGCCCACCCCCAGAGCCCCCTGCTGGGGCTGTACCTGGACCAGCCGGCGGGGCTCCTCAACTTCTACGCTGTGGAGGAGGTGGGGGAGGAGCAGAAGGAGGTGCACCTGCTGAAGCAGGTCAAGGCCACCTTCAAGCAGAAGATGATGCCTGGTTTCTGGGTGGGGACCCAGTCTTACTGCATCCTCCGCAGCTAGGAAGGGAACCGGCCAGTCAACGAGAGAACCACTAGTCAGTCCCCTAGAACCAGTCAGTCCACTAAAAAAAGAGGCAGACCACTAGAGCCAGTGCAGGAGAGAACCAGTCAGACCAATAAATCCAACCAGTCAGTCCACTAGAACGACTATAAACGAGACAGCACTCCTGTTTAGAAGTGGCTATGTTTTCATAATGTGCATTGTATATTAATGGCTGTTTTGGTAATGTACATGGTAATAAGTTGTGATTCTATACATGATTATATAGACTTAAACCTGGAACTCTACTATTTACAACTATATATCTAGTATTTTAAGTATTTAATGATATAACTATTAACATTCTGCTTATTATAATTTAAAACATGTATTTACTGTATTTTATGTACTACTGTATTGTCTCTCATTGGACGTACATATACGTATTACTATAGTTTTGATGAACTGAGGTGTGTATGTATTTGTATCTTTTATTAATAATTATGTGTTCAAGGCCAGTGTTGAATAAAAGGTCAAATAAAGTCAGTGTTGGTCTCTAGTTGATAAACTGGCTTGCACTCCCTCAAGCCACAACTGTTACTGTCTGCTGAGACGTCTCTCAACCTCAATTTGCATCTCAATCTCACAACCGTTTTCGAAATCGTGATCCAACGGGTCTGATGAAGCAGCCTCACATTTCCACGCGGCTGAAGACGTGCTGCTGGTTTTCCACGATGTCATACAATCTCCCCAGTCGAAGACATCCCCCAGCACCAACCCCCCCTCTCGTAGAAGAGCCCGCCGTAAAGCCGACGCCGTACAGTATATGTTCCCAGGGGACGCTCTCCGGAGGATTCATACCTATCACCATGCCGACAAGACCAAACACTGGCATAGTAAGCACCGAGTCAAGTGATGAACGTCATATTACAACGTCTCCTAGTCAACTCTATGTTTCTATGTTGTGGATCGACCAGTAACTGATGTTTTCCGGG